>NW_020954687.1:14380201-14412697 GCF_900497805.2 Vombatus ursinus
GTGTGTGTGTGTGTGTGTGTGTGTGTGTGTGTGTGTGTGTGTGTGTGAGAGAGAGGAATTTAGATGAATCAGGAGGCAAGTATGTAATGACTTAAAAATGACATATTTAGAGTAAAGAACTGGGTTTCAAATCTTGACCACACTGCTTATTCTATAGACAGATATAGATATGATAGATATCTAGATAGATATAAATATCCATATTTATCTATAGACACCAATATCAATATCAATATAGATATCTATCTCTCTATCATCTCTTTATCTATCCACCTATACATACATACATACATACATACATACATACATACACACACACACACACATACACTCACAGTCACTCTCTCTAGGTCTAAGGTTTATGATCCATATAGTGATGGGTTTGAATTTGATGACCCCTAAGTTCCATTCTAAGTTTTAATCTATGATCCTATGAGCCTTTGAAAGAGTATACCAGAAGTCTTTTCAAAAGGTTGGGTAAGGGTATAGAGGACTCCATGAAGCTCCAAAGTCTTCTTCTTCCTTCCTTAGTATAAAGAAAAGACATCTGGAATGTCACATAAAGCTATAGTTCTGACCTCATTAAGATTTTTTAAATTAATGATAATGCTATCATTTAGAATATTTCCTATTTAAAGAAATATATCAAGATTTCAGTAAGGATTCTAGTTGTTTTACTATGGCATACACAAAGTAGATATGCCTAGAGAAACCAAAGATTTTCTGAAAGCCAAAATGTATAATTATTATATGTTTGGATGGGTGATTGCTCACAAATTTAATAGTGCTTAGTAGTGCCGTTAGACTCCAAATAGCTGAACAAAAATACCTATACCAATTTCCTCCAAATTTATATAGAGGTTAAACTCATGTTTAAACATGCTATCTTTACCATTTAATCACTTAATATTCCATAGCTATTTTAATATGATGCCCATCTCCCCATTTAAATATATATAAACATAAACCCCCTTATTAGCTACCCTGAAGATCCTGGGGATGGGTAGCATGGATTGGCCAACTTTCCTGCAAGAATGTTATCCTGTGACAACCATTTTCCTACATTCATTTATTGGTTATTTTTTAAAATCCAGTGATCCGCTTTCAGCTCTCTCCTCCAGAAATGGCACCTATAAAAAGTGAATTAAAACATTAAGCATTCAAACAAACACGTTTTCCTATGTGCCAGCCAAAAAATAGAGTTCGAATTTTTTGATTGAATAGTGCTCTGTGTATGTATCATTTCAATAGTCAATCTACTGCTTTACATTTGTTCTCCTGGAGCTTCCCTTGCTTCTGCCTACAAAATGGAATTAGTGTAGGGATCTGAATTTCATAAGCCTGGTGAAACTCCCTCCATCTGTTCAAATGGCATCATATCTATTACTTAGCAGATAAGAAGTGAGAAGTTGCTTAAGGCACATGAAGCTTAAATGACTTGCCTAGAATCACACATCTAACAGGAGGTATTTGAGCAGCAATCTAGACCCTAAATACAACATCCTATCTGCAGCATCAAGCTGTCTTTGCATCAGTATGATTAGATGTCAAAATAATGCCTTTGTATTTATGTACTATTTCCTAAAATATGCTAATTGGGCTGTGTCTGAATGAGTTTGTGCGACTAAGATTATGGCCAGTGTGTATTACTCTATTTTGCCAGAAGGTGGCACTTGAGCTGAACTTCAGGGAGTTAGATGATCCAAGAACTATAAGGAGAGATAGAATTCTAGTCCTTGAGAATAATAACCTATACAAAGAAAAAATTGGGAAATATCAAGAAGCCAGTTTGGTTAGAACATAAAGCAAACAATGGAGAATAATATGAAATCAACTTAGAAAAATAAGCTGTGACCACCTTGGGAAGGTCTTTAAAGGGTCAAACATAAAGGTTTGGTTTTTTTTTTTTTTCCTGTCAGAAACAACAAAGACACCGAAGTTTCTTACACTTATGAACATTGTGTATTTGCTGTTAGATGGGGTTAATTTGTTGTTAATTTTGGATGAACTATTTTTTATCCTTTTTCTTTTCTTTTCTTTTTTAAATAAAGGATTGTGGGGAGGGGAATGTGATGTGAAAATAGTGTAAAAATAAAATATATCAAATTTATTTAAAAATTTATATGTATATATACATATATTTGTTGATTTGAATTGAATAGCATGATGAGGACTGTTGACGGATGCTTCAAGAATTGTGTATATCAATCTGTGTCTCAAGTTAAATAGCAACATAGTGTCCTCTTTTCAGTTAAAATATGTTGATCATAGAAGGAACCTTTCAAAAAAATGAATGAAAAAACCCTATAACTGAAAATGAATATTAGGAGATGTAAACAAACTTCTAAAATGGCTATTCAACTCAATCAGGAAAATTTACACCTTAGGACCTACCTAGCATGTAGTTCCAATAAAATAATGGAAAGAATTAAAAAAAATACTAATGGTTTTACTCACAAAATATAATACTAGGAGAAATAGCAGTCTACTTGGTGTGTCCTTATTCCATGCTATATTCATTCTTTAATATTTAGGTACCACTTTAACAGTTAAATCCTTTATAGGTAAGATAAGCTGAAGCAAAGGAATATCCCCCCTGGCTGCCAAGGTGGCATAAGGAGGAAAAAAAAAAAGAAAGGAAAAAGATGGCCTGGGAGACAGTTTTAAAGAATTCAGAAGGTGAACAGCACTATTGAATTTCTGAAAAATAAGGACTTATCTCTGTTTATTCGTCATAGAGTGTATTTTGAAGATAAAAGCCCAAGTTAGTCTGACCTATTAAGGAAAAGGCATTGAAAGTTAAATGTTTGGGAGTTAGACATCTATGAATATATGATATTTATGGTGTCTATATCAGATGTCTTTTCTCTACTTTTAGGTGGGCCCTTGACTTCTTTCAACACAGTGAAAGTCATAATACACAAGCCTTTTCAGCTCCTACTATTTCAGTTCTTCAGAGGTTGATTTTTTTTGTATAGAATTCTCTCAATACATTTAAGAGGAATAAAAGAGTACTATTATCAGAAGATAAGCTTTTTATTGTTCATTTGGCCACAGGCATTAGGGAAAATCAAATTATTTACTTCATATACTTCTGTAGATTAAATGTTTGCCTCTTCTGTGTAATAAAATGAATAAAATAATTTTAATTCAATACAAACAAATCTCTAAGATAAGGTGTTGGCCTAGATTACTTAAGACACCTCCTAGTTCTATGGATTTATTGATCTATTCTACTCTCTTGAGAGCTTCTTGAAAGAAATCTTTAAATTTAAATAATTTTTTTCTATAAAAAGACAAAATAAGTTGAAGTACAGAACTCTAACAGATTAAGAATTATGTTGGAAAAATAACCTCTCAGGCTTCATTTTCTTTACCTAGATAATGGGCAAATTTAACTAAATGTTCACTAAGATCTCCTTCCATCTCTGACATTAAATGATTCTATCAGTCAATTTTTAATAAAATACTTAAGGAATTGTGTATTTTGATACTATAGAAAGTTTACTGATTACCTCATCACGGGTACTCCATCTATTGCCACCTTACTTCAGTCCTTAGTAGATGATCTTCATGGTGTGCTCTAGTCATGAACTCTAAGACTTAACAGTTAATTATTTGAAAATAAATTTCTCTTAACTTAGATAGGCTGGACCCCAGTGAACAGACATCAAATCTTTTGATGGGGCTCTACTTAAAAGCCTTTTCATCATGGTGTGGCCCTTCAGAGTATATTTTTGAATGAACTATTGTTTCAGAGCCAGGGTCACATACATGTCAACTACAGATATAATAGTAGAAGTATGAGATAGAAATCATTCCTGAATGGAGAAGATAATACATAAGACCTCATTTAACCAGTCAGTTTCCTAGAACTAATATAAATAAGCCAACATATCATTGCTAGGAAGGCTGTGTGTTGAAGTTCAGTTAGTCAGTATAATGCAAATTCAAGCCCCGCTTCTGACATATACTAGCTGTGAGATCTTGAACAAGTATTCAACCTACTCGTGCTTCACACAACTTGCTAAGAATACAAATAATTAACAACTTATCAATTTGTACCAATTGAGAGAGTTCCCACACTGGGAGTTTTTCACACAAAAATAAAAATCAGATTTAGACAACAAGTAGAAAAATACTAAACTTTCTATAGTATAATAAATAATGTCTCACAATATATGTGTAAGGGTGGGTGCCATTGAGTCAAGCCCATAAGTAATAGATAAACTGTCACACTTTAATAACTTTACCAGGTAAGAACACTCAATCAATCAAATTTCCTCCCCCTCAGGAATAGCCTTCCCCTATAACAAATGCTATTAAAAAATAGAAAGAGGAGAAATTAACACAAATTAAGAATACATTGAATGTCCGAAAATATATAGATTTTGAAATTCCCACATTTGCAAACTATGGCAGTGTCCACTGCTATAATTTCTATTAACTTTTTGAGTAATGTTTACTTGTAATACTTTTATAAATCCACATACATTTATGTATATATGTATGTATATATGTGAGTCTGGTTTTTCCACTTTTTGTAGTCATGGAGTACATCATTTCCTTGACTCAAGTTGCTTTACCCTACATCAATTCATGTAGTTTTTCCCATGCTTCTCTGTATTCATTACATTTATAATTTCCTAGAGCACAGTAATATTACATTATATTCCTGAACTCAAATTACTTTAGCCATTTTACAATTGATCAGAATCTACTTCATTTCCAGTTGTTTGCTATTACACACACACACACACACACACACACACTCAATTCTGCTACAAATGTTTTGGTGTATTTTTTTTTTCTGATCACTGACTTCCTTGGGGTATGAGCCTGGTAATGTAATCTTTTGGTTAAAGAGTACAGATGTGTAAGTTACTTTATTTGCATAACTCCTAATTCTTTTCCAAAATGACTGAACTGGGTCACAGCTGTACCAATAAAACACTAGAATGTCTACCTTTCCCGCAACCCCCCCAACATTGATTGGATGCTGTTATCTTTTGTCATCTTCAGCAATTTACAAGATGTGAGGTGAAACCTCGGGATTCTTTTGATTTGCATTTCTCTTAGTTTTTTAGACCACTCTTTCATGTGATAGTTAATAGTTTGCAATTCAAATAGATATGTATCTGTCTACATGGGTATTCATATGTATACACACATATATGATCTATGTCATTATTTATGTAATGGTGTGTGTATATGTATGATGTGTTTGTACACACACACATATATATGTATAAAATTGACTAAATACCTTGGATAGCAAACCATTATAGAAGAAATAAAATACAAACATTTCCCCCATTCAACTCTTTACCGTCTTAAACCTAGATGCATTAATTTTGTTCATGCACAATGTTTTCCATTTGACATAATCAAAATTATGCATTTTATCTTTAGTAATTGCTTCTATTGCTTGTTTTGTTAAGAACCCATCTCTATTCTGTAATTGGCAGAGAATGATAATTTTATGTATAATTCATTCATCATTCATACCTTTAAATTCTTTCTCTTATTTTACTGCTATGGGTAGCATTTCTACAATGTTTCAAATAAGAGTGGGAAGTCTGAGCAACCTCTCAATTCCATATTTATTGGAAAATCTTCTAATGTTCCTCCATGACATATGATGTATGGTTTTTGTTTTAAATAGATACTGTTTATGACATTAAAAATGTCTCCGCAAGACTATATTTTGAAGGCTTTTTAGCATAAATGAGTGTTATACCACTTCAAGGACTTTTTCACATCTTTTGAGTTATGGTGGTTTGGCTTTTAATATAATTTATGATTTTCTTAATGTTGAACCATCTTCACATCCATGGTAGACCTACAACTAATTTGTAACTAAAAATTTCCTGTATGAATTTCTATAGTCTCTTTGACAGGATTTTATTAAAAAATTTTATTCAAAATTCATTAATGATTTTGTTTATAGTCCTATATTTTACCCTGCCCAGGTTTAGGGTATCAGGACTATATCTGTCTCATAAAAGGATGTTCGTGGAGTGCTTTCTTTTTTGATTTTTTCTGAGAATGAATTTGTAGCATTGGTACTAATTGTTCTTTAAAAGTTTGATAGATTTATCCTCTGTATCCATAAGGACTGAGATTTGTTTTTGTTTTGTTTTGAGTTTGCATGTTGTTGTTGCTGTGTCCTTTGTTCTGAAAGAAGATCAATTACATCATCGGGGTGATGTCTTGACATGCACATGAATTAGATGTAAGTGAGGCAGACCTGAGCAGTTATCAGTCTCACTCTCTCCTCGATAGTCATCAAAGTCTAGTGCCAAGACAAAAGACAAGGTGACTGACAATGACCCAGGATGCAATGAGTAAACTTGGCTTTTTAAAACTGAAATCCTTCCCAGGTCTCAGTCTAAAACTTCTTCTGGGAATTTTAAGAAGAAGAAAGGTTCATTAGCTTATTTATTTGCCCTTTTGTTGATTTGATTTTTGGCATTCGTTTTAATCAAATTGAATAAAGGATTATTTATTTTATTGGATTTATTTTAATGAACTAGCTTTTAGTTTTACTTATTACTTCTTTATCTTTTTGGTTTCTAATATATCTATTTTTTCTCCACCTTTTAGTATCTTTTATTTCTTGCTTATTTTGTCAGATTTGTAATTTTAAGTGAATATTCATCTCATTAGTTATCTCTTTTTCTACTTTTTTTAATGTTTGTTTTTTGAGACCTTTTACACCCTAAGGACGGCCTTAGCTACAACTCCTAAATTGTTATATGTTGTTTCTTCATTAGCATTTTCACATAATTATCATTTCTATGATTTGTTTTTTGACCCACTCATTATTTAGGAATTCATCATTAAAATTATACTTGAGTCTGCATCTTTTTGTATGTGCATGTGTTCCTTGAACTAATTTTTTCTGCATTATAATATGTAAGGAATGTGTTTAATATTTCTACCTTCTTTGTGTTTGATGGTAATTTCTCTGTGCTTTAACACATGGCCAATTTTTAAAATACATATTTTCCATAAGATTCTGAGAAATATGTATATTCTTTTGTATTTAGAAGATATCATCAGACATATCTAGTTTCTCTCACAATTTATTCAATCCTTCATTTTCTCTTTTGCATGTCTTCTGGATATACAAAACTTTGGATAAGTTACTCTTATCCAAAATGGAGAGAGGATTATTGAAATATTCTGCAACTGTTGTGTAACTATCTATAAATATTTCCTTTTTAGTTAATATATCCTTTATGAATTTGGATTTTAAGACACTTGGAACATGTAAAGTTTAATAATGATAATTGGATTTTTAGGAATGGTTTCTTTCTGTATAATGTAGTTTGCTTATTTATCTTTTTAAGTTTTAAATATTTGTCTTTCCTTTGTCTGATAGCATGATTGCAAATCCAGCTCTTTTGGATTCATTTAATCCATAGGAAATTATTTTCTTGCCCCTCATTTTTTTCTGTGTATGCCTTTATTTATTAGTTGTATTACTCTTAAGTGAAAAAGTTTTGTTTTTTTTTTCCTTATCCAATCCGTCACCTTTTCATTTTGTTGTATTGTTCATTCCCTTCATATTTAAAGTTATAAGAGTTGGGTTTATATTTTTTCCATTTGTCTCTAATACTATTTTTATTTCCTATATTAGGTTTATTTCCCTCTTCCTCTCTAAGCATAGTTCTATGTCTCTTCAATTACATTTTAGTTTAACCTTACTGAAATAAAAACCCTATTACCACGAACTTTTCCTACCACCTCTTTTGGTATCCCTAGTCAAAATGACCTATGGGTAATAGGTGATAGGGTACTAGAATTCAGAAGAAATTCTTGGGCTGAATATTTTTATCTTGGAATCATCTGCATTGTAACTGCTTTTTAGTCTTGTCTTTATGTTACTGTGTTCCTTGTTCTTTTTCTTGCCTTTATTCTTTGCACATCACTTTATAAAGTTTCTCATTTTTGTCAGCATTTTTATATTCATTGTATCTCAAAATGTAATAACATTTCATTATACTCACAAACCACAGTTTGTTCATCCATCTCCCAATCACAAGATAAATATTTTTCTTACACATCTTTGTCAGCAGTAGCCTTATTGTGAATATTTTTGTACATAAATGCCTTTTCTTGCTCTCATTAATGCTCCCATGCTATAAGCCTAGTGATGTGACATTTCTAAGAGGGTAAAAGGGTATGAACTATTAAACTTGACAAAATTTCCTGACAGGTATTTCACATTTCTTTATCTTGAGAATTATTTGTTCACGTGTTATGATCATTTATCTATTGAGAAATGATTTAATTTTGCATATGTTGATTTTCTCTAGATATTAGATTATACTGAGACATATTTGATGTAAATATATTCCTAGTACATCTTTCCTCTATTACTAACTACACTTTGAAAATATTAAAAATAATATTTAATTGTGCCCATTACTTTTGCATCACAGTTATTTTTGGAAATGACTTACCTCCCATAGCCACAAACTTGAACTAAACACACTCACTTTAGAAAAGAAAAAGAGATAAATAAAAAATAAGTTTTTTAAAAACATTTTTGATTAATTTATTTAGTTTTAGTTTTCAGCAATCACTTCCATAAGCTTTTGAGTTTTAAATTTTCTCTTCCTCCCTCCCCAACACAGTGTGCAATCTGATATAAGCTCTACATATACATTCCTATTAAACATATTTTCACATTAAGCATGTTGTTAAAGAAGAATTGGAACCAATAAGAGTAACCGCAAGAAAGAAACAAAACATGAAAAAAAAGAGTAAATAGTATGATTTGATCTGCATTCAAACTCCATAGTTCTTTCTCTGGATGTGGATAGCATTTTCCATCATGGGCCTGTTGGAGATGACCTAGATCCTGGCATTGTTGAGAAGAGTTAAATCTATCAAAGTTAGTCAATGTACAACATGACTGTTACTGTGTACAATATTCTCTTGGTTCTGCCCAGTTCACTCAGCATCACTCCATACAAGTCTTTCCAGGTTTTTCTTTAGTCTTCTTGCTCATCACTTCTTATAGCACAATAGTATTCCACTACATTCATATACCACAACTTGTTGAGCCATTCCCCAACAGATGGGCCGTCCCTCAATTTCCAATTCTTTGCCACCACAAAAAGTGCTGCTATAAACATTTTTGTACATGTGGGTACTTTTCCCCTTTATATGATCTCTCTGGGATACAGCCCTAGAAGTGCTATTGCTGGGTCAAAGGGTATGCACATTTTGATAGCCCTTTGAGCATAGTTCCAAATTGCTCTCCAAAATGGTTGGATCATTTCACAACTCCACCAACAATGCATTAATGTTCCAATTTTCCCACATCTTCTCCAACCTTTATCATTTTCCTGTTTTGTCACATTGGCTAATCTGACAGGTGTGATGTGGTACCTCAGAGTTGCTTTGATTTGCATTTTTTTTACATATAATATCTAATTTTATTTTTACAACAAATCTGGGAGTAGGTGCTATTATTTTTCTCATTTTAGAGATGTGGAAACTGGGGCAGATGGAGGTTAAGTAACTTGTCCAGGGTTGTATAGCTAGTAAGTGCCTAAAAAAAGGATTCCCACTCTGATTCCAAGTTCAGCATGCTATCAATCTAGTTGTGTCTAGAATCTTAGATCTAGATCTAAAAGGGACATTAGAGGTCTTCTAGTCAAATCCTCTCATTTGAATTTATTTATTAAATTGATTTTTTTCAATCATTAAAAATCTATCTTCTCTACCTCCCATCTCTCCTTCTTCCTCCATTGAGAAAGCAAAAAAAGCTCCTGTTATAAACATGTATAGTCAAGTAAAACAAACTCTCACATTGGCCATGTCCAAATCCACATTCCATCACCTCTCCATTAGGAGGTGAGTAGTAAAGTTTCATTATGAGTCCTCTAGAATTGTGGTTCATAATTGCACTGATCAGAGATCCTATGTCTTTCAAAGTTGTTTGTTTTTACAATATTATTGTTATTGTATAAACTGTTCTCCTGGTTCACTCTGAATCAGGACATAAAAATTGTCCCAGGTTATTAGGAAATCATCCCTTTTGCTGTTTTTTACATACTGGAGTATTAAATCATGTTCACATAACCATTTCCTAAATGATGGGTGTAATCTAAGTTACCCATTTTTTGTCACTGTAAAACAAACTGCTATAAATATTTTTGTATATCTATACTGAAGAGTTTGTTTTACTTAAGACTAATCCCTCCCTTAGTCTATCTGCCTTCTTTTTTTAAAAAAAAAATATTTATTTTTAGTTTTCAACATGCACTTCCACAAGATTTTGAGTTCTAAATTTTCTCCCCATCTCATCCCTCCCCCCAACCCAAGATGGCATGCATTCTGTATACCCCTTCCTCTAATCTGCCCTCTCTTCTATCTCTTCCCCCCCTTCTCTTATCCCCTTCCCCTTCTATTTTCCTGTAAGGCAGAATAGATTTCTATACCCCATTTCCTGTAAGTCTTATTTCCCATTTGCATGTGAAAGCAGTTTTTTAAACATGTGCTTTTAAAACTTTGGGTTCCAAATTTTCTCCCTTCCACCCACCCACCCACCCTCGCTGAAAAGGCAAGCAACTCGATACAGGTCATACATGTGTAGTCATGCAAAACTCTTCCATAGTAGTCATGTTGTGAAACACTAAGTATATTTCCTTTCATCCTATCCTGCCCCCTATTTATTCTATTCTCTCTTTTGGCCCTGTCCCTCCTTAGAAGTGTTTGCTTCTGATTACCCCCACCCCCAATCTGCCCTCCCCTCTATCATCCTCCTGCTCTCTTATCCCCTTCCCCCTCCTATTTTCCTGTAGGGTAAGATAGATTTCCTTCCATTTCAGTGTTTATGTTATTCCCTCCTTAAGCTAAATCTGATGAGAATAAGATTCACTCATTCCCTCTCACCTTCCCCCACTTCCCCTCTTTACCCCATTCTACCTCTCCCTTTCTCCTTTTCCCAGTATAATTCTCTCTTACTCCTCAATTTTATTCTCCAGCTATCACCCCTTCATCTTCAACTTACCTTGTGCCCTCTATTAATCTACCTATATTTATATAGACATACATGTAATTTTTCCCTCCAACTACCCTAATACTGACAAAAGTCTTATCAGTTACAAATATCTTTCCATGCAGGAATGTAAACAGTTCAACCTTAATAAGTCTCTTATGATTTCTCTTTCCTGTTTACCTCTTCATGTTTCACTTGAGTCTTGTATTTGAAAGTCACATTTTTTATTCAGCTCTGGTGTTTTCCTCAAGAGTGCTTGAAAGTCCTCTATTTCACTGAATGACCATTTTCCCCCCAGAAGGATTATACTCAGTTTTGCTGGGTAGGTGATTCTTGGTTATAATTCTATCTTCTTTGCCTTCTGGAATATTATATTCCAAGCCCTCTGGTCCCTTAATGTAGAAGCTGCTAAATCTTGTGTAATGCTTGTGTTGAATTGTTTCTTTCTGGCTGCTTGCAGTATTTTCTCCTTGACCTGGGAACTCTGGAATTTGACTACAATATTCCTAGTAGTTTTCCTTTGGGGATCTCTTTCAGGAGGTGATAGGTGGATTTCTTCAATTTTTATTTTGCCCTCTGGTTCTAAAATATCAGGGCAGTTTTCCTTGATAATTTCTTCAAAGATGATGCCTAGGCTCTTTTTTTGGATCATGGTTTTGAGGTAGTCCAATAATTTTTAAATTCTCTCCTGGATCTATTTTCCAGGTTGGTTGTTTTTCAAATGAGATATTTCACATTGTTTTCTAATTTTTTCATTCTTTTGGATTTGTTTTACAGTGTCTTGATTTCTCATAAAGTCACTAGCTTCCAATTGTTCCATTCTAATTTTTAAGGAAGTATTTTCTTCAGTAAGCTTTTGGACTTCATTTTCCATTTGGTCAATTTTGCTTTTTAGGACATTCTTTTCCTTGTTGACTTTTTGGATCTCTTTTGCCATTTGGGTTAGGCTATTTTTTAAGGTGTTATTTTCTTCAGTATTTTTTGAGATCTCCTTTAGCAAGCTGTTGACTTGTTTTTCATGATTTTCTTGCATCACTCTCATTTCTCTTCCCAGTTTTTCCTCTACTTCTCCTACTTGTTTCTCAAGCTCCATTTTGAGCTCTTCCATGGCCTGGGACTGATTCATATTTTTCTTGGAGGCTTTGGATGTAGGAGCTTTGACTTTGTTGTCTTCTTCTGGTAGTATGTTTTGATCTTCTTTTTTACCAAAGAAAGATTCTATGGTGTTTATTCATGATTGCAGCCAAATACTTGAATTTTAAACTCTTTGTTAAGGTAGGGGTCTGCTTCCAGTGTGGAGAATGTACTGTCCCAACCTTCAGGGGTTTTGTGCAGCTGTTTTCAGGGATACTTCTAGGGACCTGTAAATTTTCAGTTCTTCCAGGGTTGTATGATAAGGGGCGAGGTGTTTACTACTTTCTTGGCCTGTGCTCTGGTCTATGAGTGACCATAAGCACTCTTTTCTGCCTTGCAACTGTGAGGAGGATTTCCTCTCCACAGCCACTACAAGCTCCACCATGCCAGTGCCCCTCCTCACCCCAGGACTGCCACCCATAACTGTGACCCAGATCCAAGCACAGGCAAAGCATGAGAATCCTGCACCAGCAGGGAGATCCCTGCAATCGCCCTTTGATCAGCCACTCTATTCCCCCTTAGTCTGTGGGCCTGAAGCTCCAGAAACAGCTGCTGCCCCAGGGCCAAGCTTGGGGGCTGGGGCTGGAGCTAGGACCACACCTATCTCTGTCATCTCAGTCACAGGCCTTTCTCACTGATCTTCTAAGTTGTCTTTGGTGTTTGTGAGTTTAGAAGTCTGGAAACCATGACAGCTGCCTGTGATTTGGTCCTCTGAGACCTGCTCCAGGTTCCCTGAGGTCTGCCTTGCCTGGGCGCCTAAGCCAAACTGCGCTCCTCCCTCCACTTGGTGCAATATACCTTTCTGATCAGCCATCCAGTCTGTCTTGGATTGTAAATTTGTTTTACTCTGTCTTTTTGTGCATTATGCTGCTTTAGAATTTGTTTAGAGCCATTTTTATAGGTATTTGGAGGGTTTTGAGGGAGAGCTCAAGCAAGTCACTGTTTTTACTCATCCTCCTTCTTAATCTCCCTTTCCTTTTCTCCTCTTCCCTACTTTTACCCATTGAATGAAATGCATTTCTATACTCAATTCTCTGTGTGTGTTTTCTTCCCTCCTTTGACCTGTTTAGATGAGAGTGAAATTCAAATGCTATTCATTCCCCCATTCCTAACTCCTGGTTTGTATAGATTTCTCTTTATACACCCTGATTATATGAAATGATATTCTCTATCCTTTTCCATCTCTCCACCTAAAATGTATTCTTTTTTCCTCCTTTCCTACTTTTTTTTAAAAATTTTAATTGATTCATTTTGAATTATCAACAATCACTTCCATAAGCTTTTGAGTTTTAAATTATTCTCCCTCTCCCTCCCCACTTCCCTCCCTAAGACAGCATGCAATCTGATACAGGTTATACATATACATTCCTATTAAACATTTTCACTTTATTGATATTGTAAGTAAGAATTGGAACTAACAGGAGGAACCCCCAGAAAGAGGAAACAAAACACAACAGAAGAAAAAAAAATAGCAAATAGAATGCTTCGATCTGCATTCAAACTCCTTAGTTCTTTCTTTGGATGTGGATAGCATTTTCCATCATGAGGCCTTTGGAAATATCTTAGATCCTTGTATTGCTGAGAAAGGTTAAATCTATCAATATGTGTACAACATTCTCCTGGTTTTGCTTACTTCACTCAGCATCAGACCATACAAGTCTTTCCAGGCTTTTCTAAAGTCAGCCTGTTCATCATTTCTTATAGCACAATAGTATTTCATTACATTCACATATCACAACTTGTGAGGCATTCCCCAATTGATGGGCATCCTCTCAATTTCCAATTCTTTGCCACCACAAAAAGAGCTGCTATAAATATTTTTGTACATGTGGGTACTTTTCCCCTTTGTATGATCTCTCTGGGATACAGCCCTAGAAGTGCTATTGCTGGGTCAAAGGGTAATCACATTTTGATAGCCCTTCGGGCATAGTTCCAAATTGCTCTCCAAAATGGTTGGATCATTTCACAACTCCACCAACAATGCATTAATGTTCCAATTTTCTGACATCTCCAACATTTATCATTTTCCTGTTTTGTCATGTTGGCCAATCTGATAGGTGTGATGTGGTACCTCAGAGTTGTTTTGATTTGCATTTCTCTAATCAATTGCAATTTAAAGCATTTTTTCATAGGACTATAAATGGTTTTAATTTCTTCATCTGAAAACTGCCTGTTCATATCCTTTGAACATTTCTCAATTGATGAATGACTTATATTCTTATAAATTTGACTTAGTTCTCTATTTTAGAAATGAGGCCCTTATCAGAGACAATGGTCGTAAAAATTCTTTCCCAGTTTCCTGCTTCTTCCTAATTTTGGTTGTATTGGCTTTGTTTGTGCAAAACTCTTTCAATTTAATACAATCAAAATTATCCATTTTGCCTTTCATAATCTTCTTTATCTCTTGTTCACAAATTCTTCTGCTCTCTATAAATCTGACAGGTAAACTATTCCTTGCTCTACCACTTTACTTATAGTATCAGCCTTTATATCTAAATCATGTACCCATTTTGACTTTAATTTTGGTATATGGTGCAAGATGTTGGTCTCTGCCTAGTTTCTGCCATACTCTGTTTCCAGTTTTCCCAGCAGTTTTTGTCAAATAGTGAGTTCTTATCCCAGAAGCTGAGGTCTTTGGGTTTATTGAACAGTAGATAACTATAGTCATTGACTACTGGGTCTTGCATACCTAACCTATTGCACTGATCCACCACTCTATTTTTGTCTACCGGTTCCCCTGCCCATACTGAGGCACTCAGGGTTCTGATGTTGGCACTTGCCTGCTCCACGACCCTGGCATTCACAATTTCTCCCTACATGCTGAGGTAGGGCTTTCTACTACCTTGCTGGGACACTCCCATTTTGTACTGCTCCCCTCCCCCAGGGTGAGAGGGGGCCTTTCCCATTAATCCCCCAAGCTTCCTGAGCTATAAGACTGCTGCATCTTATCTTTCTGCTGGTTCAGCTGCTCCAGGGTTTTTCCTTGGGTGTTATTTTTTGGGGGGGTGCTTTCAGAGGTCAATAAGGGAGGGTGAAAATGACTTACTTCTTACGATGCTATTTTGGCTCTCAAGAATGAAACCCAAAGAAGTTATTTCAGTGACTGTCTGACAATGTATGCAACATTTTACCTCTATAGTCCCCCAATTTTCTGTCAAAAGCATGGAGGTGTGATTCCTTATCTGTTCTATAGGACCTAGATTGGTTCTTCCACATAAGTAGAGTTTGCCTTTTTTCATGTATTTTTCATTTACATTACTATAGCCATTGTTTATCTAGTTCTTCTAGTTCTTCTAACTTGTTCTTTATAATTTCACACAAACATTCCCTTATTTCTCAGAATGTCTCATTTCTTATTGCATAATAGTATTCTACTACATTCACATATCACAGTTTGTTCACCATTTACAAATCAAGGAGATCACCCTTTGTTTCCATTTCTTTAGTACCTCCAAAAGTTATGTAAACATTTTCACATATAATTTGCCTTTTTTCTGCCTTCATCCTCTTTTTGTGGTATATGTCCAGTAGTGAGTCTGATGGAACAAATTATATCTATACCTATATCTATATACATATGGATGTATATGTTTGTGTTTGTGCATGTGTGTATATATGTGTGCTATGTGTGTATAAATATTATATTCCTATTAAACCACATATATGTATATATGTAGATATATATGCACATATATATGGTTTAAAAGGAATATAATATTTTTTTAAGGTACCATTTCCTCATTTCCTGATTCTTCTCAGGATCTGTATTTTTCAACATTATATTACAATCACAAAGAGCCACTTCCCCCTTCTCACATCCTTACAGGCTGTATAATTTCACTATATACACAAATGACTTCTTAAACTAATCCAGTTTTTCTCATCTCTTCAATCTCCACCTCTGTTTAAGTTACATTTTATCTTTCCCTGATATTGCTCTGTCATAGAAAGTCTTGTTTCCCTGTTGAAAGATATAATTCACTCTTATAAAGTATCAATCACTTTTCTCTGATCTCCATTTGATTCACACAACATATTCCAGATATTTCAAAAATATGTATCTTTTCAACCTTCCTAGAATCACAGAATCTCACAAACAGACGTCACTACATTCCAACCAGCTCAAATCTGAACATGAATCTTCTCTTCAACATAACCAATCAATATCCAACCTTCACTTGAGGATTGCCAATGAAAATGAATTTAACTCCTTTTATGGCAGTCTATTTCACTTTTAGAGAGCTCTCAGTGTCAGGAAGTTGTATCTTAATCAAGTTTCAGTCTGCCTCTTTCTAACTCCCACCCACTGCTTTAACAGAAAAAAGGAATTTTTAAAATGACAGAAAATTGTTTTGAACATAATTCAATTGGATGAGGAGGGTTACTGGACTAGTTAGCTTCTCCAAGCTTTCTTAATCCTAACCAAAAGTCTTTTCCTTACAGTTGTTGCATTTTGTAATTGGGAAAGAATTTGTGGTCAGTAGGTAGCTGTCACCCTCCACCTTCCTTAGAAGATTCCGTTATTCAATTTAGACTCTGGCTCAAGGAGGGAAAAAAGGAACTTATCCAGTAAGACTGGAAAGAGAAATTTAACCTGTGGCTAACTTTTATCGAGCTACCAAAAAGGGGTACTCATCCTCTGGTCAACCCTCCTTTCTCCTAGAAAGAAAAAGCCTTTTAAAAAAAACCTTATACTCAGGATTATTTTATTCTTCTAAATTATTTGCTACTAAAAGATTGTCTTATCAATTTATCTATTCACTAAATCAACAGGTAACCTAGACTTAAGAGACTACCTATGTTAGTCTAGCATAGTTATTAGCACTAACTTTTCCTAAAGAAGGTAGTTTAGTCCTATAATCAAACTAAAAGTAATTTCCCTTTCATGACTTAGAATGTATTTTGCCTTTTTGTGGTACCACAACTTAAAAGGAGCATCCCTTGCTCTAATCTTTGTGTCACCTTTAACAAGTGGCTCATATATTAGTTTTGAAAAGATTCAGCCTGCAATCTTCTCCCACACCATTTATTTTTTTTTTTAATTTATAGGAGCAGTTCTATCACTATGGCTGGTGTTGCAAACCCAATCAGTATAATTACCAGAGCCCAAACAGCCACAATTTTAAAGTTTCTTCCAGGAATTCATTGCTATAATAGCACTTCCAAGTTGCACAAAGTCCTCACTGTACATCACACTGTCTGGAATTTCCTCACTTTGCTGTTGTCCTTACTCACAACATAGGGTAATGGATTGGGCGTTGAGGGTCCAATTATTATTTTTGTCATTGTTATAATTTTTAGGGTAGATGCTGTATCAATCAACAAGTGTTTATTGAATGTCACTATGTCCCTGGCAGAGTGTTATCCTTCATACATTTTCTTATTTTCTTGTCCATATGTGTTATTTCAGGCCAATAAAAGCCAAAGAATCCACATTGGATATCTATGTTCATCATTTTAGATGTAAACCTCAATTAAAAGAAAAAATAATTAGCTAATTATAACATCCTTTAGTATTCATGCATTTTTTCATCTTTGTATCCCCAGAACTTGGCACAATATCTTGTGTATAGAAGATATTTAGTCATTTTAAAAAATCATTGATGCATTGTAGTTCAGATAGCACTGAGGAGTTAAACAAATCCTTCCCTAATTATATGGATAGCTCCTCATTGATTAACATTGAATGGATATGACTAAAACAAGGTGAATTGCCACCAGCAATGCCATATTCTCTCTCTCTTCTGGCTATTTCTGTAGCCAGTTACCAAGGTAATCTATTTTTCAACACATCATTACCTCCTCTGAGTCATCCAATCATATGTTGCATTGCATTAAACAATTTTTGAGATGGCAAGGTTAGACATCTATTGTGGCTGCTATTTCTTCTGTTGGTGTTATGACATAGTCCTCATGAACAACACAAAAATTTGGAGGAAAGACACGTGTGAGGAATATACCATTAATCCCAATTCCATATTTTTCAGTTAAAATGTTGAAATAAGGCTGCTGAGGTAGCCCTGAATAATTTTGGAAAAATTGCCTTCTTCTTATTGAATGTTTTTATAGAGGTTGATTTTGATGCACCTCCAGAAATGGCTTTAATTCAGTTTTACCCTGTATTTCTCTTTGTGAGGTGAACATATATGAATTTACTCCTCATAAGTTAACATGACGAACACTACAAGTGTTTCTACAATGTTGAACATCAATGTAGTCCAAAAGAATCACACAGTATATCCAGTAAGTTTTCTAGTAAAATGCTTACATTTTTGCATAGAAAAAGTGATTTGCAATTTAACATGCTACCAAATGTAGCACACATAACTGAAATTTCAGCATTTTTGTGGGCAATAATAAATTAGTTTCATTATACTCATAAAGTACCTTTTGGAACGGCAAAGATAATATTATATGAACATAGGTTCACTATTATACATCACAGTAATTTATCTTCCTTTAGAAAATTAATCATTTAATAATTTATATTGAAATATATGGTGACTCTATTAACCAGAATATTCAATCAAGTAGCATATACCATTTCCCAAATATGTTGGATAACTGTTTACTATATTCATAAGAACAATCATAACTCCTTGAGACAAATGTAGTTTGGATTATGAGGGCTTATGTAGTTCATTTTTATAAAGCACTTTGGAAAATAGGAAGTAAACTTAATGAATGCTAAGCATTAAGCCTGTCTTTGCAGATTATGTTTTTAAAAGAGTCAATGAGGATAGAACCAGCTTCAATGTCTCCTTTATTTTGACCTATAAACAAACCTCTTAAATATTTCTATGAACTTATGAAATATGTAGTTTAATTTACAGAAAATAATTTTTCATCAACAATTTAAGAGTACTAATAAAGCATATATTTCGATTGGATGTTCACCCATTTGCACATTCTCAGTTTTATGTGTGATCAGTAAACAAATGAGAAAATTCTCAATTCTTCAAAATAAACAGATGTATTTTTTTTATTAAGGGATATTTATGCTCTAAAAAAAATGGTAGCAGATGTCCTCTGATGATAAGCTTCAGATCCTTCTAAGCTACAAAAAATGTATTAAAATTTGCTCTGGGCAAGGAGTTATTTGAAGAAGTGTCACTGTTAACAGTTTTTAAAATGACAAATACTCATGAAGATGGGAGAGACAGTTTACATGAAGGAAGAAATAACTATATATCTTTAGCTAATGCCATCATAAAAAATGTAAGAAACTTCTTTTATATTTAGCAAAAAAAAAAAAGCATCAACTCCTAGCATTTAAGTGGTCTAGCAGCTCAAAATACAGCATACATTAAAGTTTCTGACTTGTTTTACAAAGGAACAACAAAGCAAAGTAATGACATATTGT
The DNA here is from genome assembly GCF_900497805.2 of Vombatus ursinus. Taxonomy (NCBI): domain Eukaryota; kingdom Metazoa; phylum Chordata; class Mammalia; order Diprotodontia; family Vombatidae; genus Vombatus; species Vombatus ursinus. Next base: position 14,399,719 of record NW_020954687.1, read on the forward strand.
AGAACATCAAATCTCTAGCACCATTTTAGAACCACTCATGTCTATTATGTGTCACCAGTCACTATAAAATGTTTAGAAAATAATAGATTGTAGACAAATACTCCCCAAACCTTAGCCAAGCATGAAGGTACCTGCTTCTCCTTCCAGTGAACAGTTATTCAAGGATAATATATTTTGATTTCTCAAATAAAATGTTAGTATATTCAAAATAATGTGTTTACACTCACAGAATCATGCAATTTTAGGACCATGAAACTATTTTATTTAAAGGTGAGAAAGCTGGGACCTGTAGAGGTTAAATGTCTTGCTCAGAATATACAGCTATATAGTAACACAGTAGAGACTAGAATCTACGTCTCCATATGTATGTTTTTTTTTTAATTTCATGACCCCAAATTGTATCACACTGGTAATACCCAAATACAAATCATTATTAGTCAATAAAAATTCATAAGTGCCTTCTATATGCCTCCTACTATACCAAGCATTAGAAACAGAAATAAGAAAAGAAAATACAGTCCTTGCCCTCAAGGAGCTTACAATTTAATGAGAGAGAAAAGGAAGGAAGCTGAATAGGGGGAGAGGCCCAAAAGAAGGTAATTGGCACAAAAGCATGTTGAGTCAAAACCAAACAGAACAACTAATAGGAAATTAAGATTTGGAAATTCTGAGCCCTTTTAATGAGATGATTTGGGAAAAAAAATTATTAGTTTGTATTTGTTTCACCTTGTTGCTCCCCAATAATAGGGAAGAGTTAACTGAGAGAACTGAGGAGGTATTAAGTGCCACAATATGACATTTGTTGACTGACATATTTGTGGAATATGAAAGTATAAAAAAATGAAGAATGATACTAAAATCCTAAGCATACTTAGGAATATATTATTCAGTAAACCCTGCTACTTATGGGTTACTACACTACACAATTTCCAATAATTATTCAATTAAAACACTATACTAAACTAAGATCAAATAGTGTAGAAAGAATGATATTTAAGGGTTTTCAGTACATTTCTATCATCATTCTTACCCTTATATTTTCTAGTCACTCTTAATAAACAGCACTAGGCATTCCAAAAACATTCCTGAAAAAATGTGTTCCAACAATGCCACCGACAATTTTCCTAATTATTATACTTTATAAGAAGTGTGTAGTGGACCTGTAAAAGAATAGTCTAGTCATAAATCTGAGGTCATACATGATTTTGAACATATGTATGTACATACTTGAATAAACACAGATGCCTATATTTATACTCTCCTTCCTTTCCACCTATAATTACCTATCACTATATGTTTTCCAGAAAATTATGACTAATATTTCATATACACTTTTATAGTCTACTTTTAAAATGATATAATGAAAGTCTGCCAACATTGAGGAAAATAAGAATACAGTCTGGGCTTCTGATATTTTTATATCATTACTGTAAAAAGCTGTTTTGAACTGCATTGTGTATTTTTGAAGGATGTTTAAATTCAGTTCCATGGGACTATATGTAGCATAAATTGGAAAGCAGTGACATTTGAATGTACAATTTTTTCACTGTGCTTTCCCATAGGACCAAATTTACTTGCCCTTCAAAATAGAGGAGAACTGAGCTTACACACAATGATGTCCTAATTTAGTTGTAAATAAAGCTTTCACTACATTGGATGAGACAGGTAGACTTTTGCCTTCAACAATAAAAGTAAACATTGTGTATGCCTTATACTTATGAATTGTAGTTCAGACTTTAATGGCCTTTAAAAAGTTTGTAATGTAGAATATAAATTCAACTTTGTCTATGGGAGAATTTTTGAGAAAACAGATTGCACAAGGAGTATGTAGAATTTGTGCTCAACAAATCATTACATTTGCATATATACCATATTTCTGAGCTTCACATAGCAAATAAACATTACTAGTAATAAAGTGTTGTCTAGTATTAAAAAAGAATATTTTTTAAGTCATGAGTTTTTCAGTACTAGCTCCATAAATAATGTCATTACTTTCTCTGGGGTTTAGACACTCATCATTACAAGTAAAGAGATACCTTAAAAAGGAATTTTTAGAGTGAAGGAAAGAATAGGTATATTTTCATTTATTAGGAATAACAGGGGGGCAGAGCCAAGATGGTGGAGTAAAGCAGTGACTTGCTTGAGCTCTCCCCCAAACCCCTCCAAATACCTGTAAAAATGGCTTGAAACAAATTCTAAAGCAGCAGAACCCACAAAAAGACAGAGTGAAACAAATTTCCAGCCCAAGACAACCTGGATGGTTGAACAGAAAGGTATATTGTGCTGGGCTGGGAGAGGAATGCAGTTTGGAATAGACACCCAGGCCTCAGAGGACTGAATCGCAGGCAGCTGTGGCAGTTTCCAGACTTCTCAAACCATGAATGCTAAAGACAACTTAGAAGGTCAGCAGAAAAAGTCTGTGTCTACAATGAGAGAGAAGTGCCGGGTTCCAGTCAATGGCCCCGGGGCGGTGGCTGCCTTCTGAGCTTCGGGCCCACAGACTGAGGGGGAATCAAGTGGCTGATCAAAGGGGGATTGCAGGGATCTCTCTGCTGGTGCAGGATTCTCTTGCTTTGCCCGTGCTTGGATCTGGGTAACAGTTATGGGTGGCAGTCCTGGGGTGAGGAGGAGCACTGGTGTGGTAGAGCTTGTAGTGGCTGTGGAGAGGGAATCCTCCTCACAGTTCCAAGGCAGAAAAGAGTGCTTGTGATCACTCATAGACCAGAGCACAGGCCAGGAAAGGAGTAAACACTTTGCCCTTGATCATAGCACATTGGAAGAACTAAAAATTTTCAGGTACCTAGAAGTATCTCAGAAAGCAGCTGCACAAAACCCCTGAAGGTTGGGACAATACATTTTCCACACTGGAAGCAGACTGCCACCTTAACAAAGAGTTTAAAACTCAAGTAATTGGCTGGGATCATGAGCAAGCAGCCTAAAAAGAATCAGACTATAGAATCTTTCTTTGGTAACAAAGAAGATCAAAACATACAACCAGAAGACAACACAGTCAAAACTCCTACATCCAAAGCCTCCAAGAAAAATAGGAATCAGTCCCAGGCCATGGAAGAGCTCAAAAAGGATTTTAAGAAGCAAGTAAGAGAAGTAGAGGAAAAACTTAGTGATGCAAGAAAATCATGAAAAACAAGTCAACAATTTGCTAAAGGAGACCCAAAAAACAATGAAGAAAATAAAATCTTAAAAAATAGCCTAACCCAAATGGCCAAAGAGGTCCAAAAAGCCAATGAGGAGAAGAATGCCTTAAAAAGCAAAATTGGCCAAATGGAAAAGGAAGTCCAAAAGCTTACTGAAGGAAATACTCCCTTAAAAATTAGAATGGAGCAACTGCAAGCTAGTGACTTTATTAGAAATCAAGACACTGTAAAACAAGTAGAAAAGAATGAAAAAATAGAAAACAAAGTGAAATATTTCATTAGAAAAACAACTGACTTTGAAAATAGATCCAGGAGAGAGAATTTTAAAATTATTGGACCACCTGAAAACCATGATCGAAAAAAAGAGCCTAGACATCATCGTTCAAGAAATTATCAAGGAAAACTGCCCTTATATTTTAGAACCAGAGGGCAAAATAGAAATTGAAAGAACCCATCGATCACCTCCTTAAAGAGATCCCCAAAGGAAAACTCCAAAATTCCAGAGTCCCCAGGTCAAGGAGAAAATATTGCAAGCAGCTATAAAAAAACAATTCAAGGGAGGGTGGAGCCAAGATGGCAGAGGAAAAGAAATTACTTGCTAGAGCTCTCCACAAACCCCTCCAAATACCTACAAAAATGGCTCTAAACAAATTCTAAAGCAGCAGAACCCACAAAAAAAAAAAACAGAGTAAAACAAATTTCCAGACCAAGACAACCTGGATGGCTGTATATTGTGCCAGGCTGGGAGAGGAGCGCAGTTGGTGTGGGCACACAGGCTGCAGTGAACCTGGAGCAGGCCTCAGAGGACTGAATCGTGGGTAGCTGTGGCAGTTTCCAGACTTCTCAACCCACAAATTCCAAAGATATCTTAGAGAGTCAGTGGGAAAAGTCTGTTACTTCAGTGAGAGAAGAAGCTAGATCTCAGCCACCCCAAGGGCAGCGGCTAGCTTCTGAGCTTCTAGCGCACAGACTGAGGGAGAATTGAGTGGGTGATCAGAGGGGGATTACAAGGATCTCTTTGCCAGGGCTGAGGCAGGAATCTCTTGCTTTGCTCATGCTTGGATCTGAGTCACAGTTCTGAGGGGCAGTCCTGGGGCAAGGAGGAATACTGGCATGGTGGAGCTTGTTGTGGCTGTGGAGAGGAAACACCTCGCCCCTTATCATAGCACCTTGGAAGAACTGATACTTCTCAGGTCCCTAGAAGTATCTCTGAAAAGACCTGTACAAACCCCCAAAGCTTGGGATAGTACATTCTCCACATTGGAAACAGACTCTGACCTTAAGAAAGAGTTTAAAACTCAAGTAATTGGTTGGGATCATGACCAAGCAGTGCAAAAAGAGTCAGACTATATGATCTTACTGTGGTGACAAAGAAGATCAAAACATACTACCAGAAGAAGACAACAAAGTCAAAGCTCCTACATCCAAAGCCTCCAAGAAAAATATGAATCAGTCCCAGGCCATGGAAGGGCTCAAAATGGAGCTTGAGAAACAAGTAGGAGAAGTAGAGGAAAAACTGGGAAGAGAAATGAGAGTGATGCAAGAAAATCATGAAAAACAAGTCAACAGCTTGCTAAAGGAGATCTCAAAAAATACTGAAGAAAATAACACCTTAAAAAATAGCCTAACCCAAATGGCAAAAGAGATCCAAAAAGTCAACAAGGAAAAGAATGTCCTAAAAAGCAAAATTGACCAAATGGAAAATGAAGTCCAAAAGCTTACTGAAGAAAATACTTCCTTAAAAATTAGAATGGAACAATTGGAAGCTAGTGACTTTATGAGAAATCAAGACACTGTAAAACAAATCCAAAAGAATGAAAAAATTAGAAAACAATGTGAAATATCTCATTTGAAAAACAACCAACCTGGAAAATAGATCCAGGAGAGAATTTAAAAATTACTGGACTACCTCAAAACCATGATCCAAAAAAAGAGCCTAGGCATCATCTTTGAAGAAATTATCAAGGAAAACTGCCCTGATATTTTAGAACCAGAGGGCAAAATAAAAATTGAAGGAATCCACCTATCACCTCCTGAAAGAGATCCCCAAAGGAAAACTACTAGGAATATTGTAGTCAAATTCCAGAGTTCCCAGGTCAAGGAGAAAATACTGCAAGCAGCCAGAAAGAAACAATTCAACACAAGCATTACACAAGATTTAGCAGCTTCTACATTAAGGGACCAGAGGGCTTGGAATATAATATTCCAGAGGGCAAAGAAGATAGAATTATAACCAAGAATCACCTACCCAGCAAAACTGAGTATAATCCTTCTGGGGGGAAAATGGTCATTCAGTGAAATAGAGGACTTTCAAGCACTCTTGAGGAAAACACCAGAGCTGAATAAAAAATGTGACTTTCAAATACAAGACTCAAGTGAAACATGAAGAGGTAAACAGGAAAGAGAAATCATAAGAGACTTATTAAGGTTGAACTGTTTACATTCCTGCATGGAAAGATATTTGTAACTGATAAGACTTTTGTCAGTATTAGGGTAGTTGGAGGGAAAAATTACATGTATGTCTATATAAATATAGGTAGATTAATAGAGGGCACAAGGTAAGTTGAAGATGAAGGGGTGATAGCTGGAGAATAAAATTGAGGAGTAAGAGAGAATTATACTGGGAAAAGGAGAAAGGGAGAGGTAGAATGGGGTAAAGAGGGGAAGTGGGGGAAGGTGAGAGGGAATGAGTGAATCTTATTCTCATCAGATTTAGCTTAAGGAGGGAATAACATAAACACTGAAATGGAAGGAAATCTATCTTACCCTACAGGAAAATAGGAGGGGGAAGGGGATAAGAGAGCAGGAGGATGATAGAGGGGAGGGCAGATTGGGGGTGGGGGTAATCAGAAGCAAACACTTCTAAGGAGGGACAGGGCCAAAAGAGAGAATAGAATAAATAGGGGGCAGGATAGGATGAAAGGAAATATACTTAGTGTTTCACAACATGACTACTATGGAAGAGTTTTGCATGACTACACATGTATGACCTGTATCGAGTTGCTTGCCTTTTCAGCGAGGGTGGGTGGGTGGGTGGAAGGGAGAAAATTTGGAACCCAAAGTTTTAAAAGCACATGTTTAAAAAACTGCTTTCACATGCAAATGGGAAATAAGACTTACAGGAAATGGGGTATAGAAATCTATTCTGCCTTACAGGAAAATAGAAGGGGAAGGGGATAAGAGAAGGGGGGGAAGAGATAGAAGAGAGGGCAGATTAGAGGAAGGGGTATACAGAATGCATGCCATCTTGGGTTGGGGGGAGGGATGAGATGGGGAGAAAATTTAGAACTCAAAATCTTGTGGAAGTGCATGTTGAAAACTAAAAATAAATATTTTTTTTTTAAAAAAAGAAGGCAGATAGACTAAGGGAGGGATTAGTCTTAAGTAAAACAAACTCTTCAGTATAGATATACAAAAATATTTATAGCAGTTTGTTTTACAGTGACAAAAAATGGGTAACTTAGATTACACCCATCATTTAGGAAATGGTTATGTGAACATGATTTAATACTCCAGTATGTAAAAAACAGCAAAAGGGATGATTTCCTAATAACCTGGGACAATTTTTATGTCCTGATTCAGAGTGAACCAGGAGAACAGTTTATACAATAACAATAATATTGTAAAAACAAACAACTTTGAAAGACATAGGATCTCTGATCAGTGCAATTATGAACCACAATTCTAGAGGACTCATAATGAAACTTTACTACTCACCTCCTAATGGAGAGGTGATGGAATGTGGATTTGGACATGGCCAATGTGAGAGTTTGTTTTACTTGACTATACATGTTTATAACAGGAGCTTTTTTTTTGCTTTCTCAATGGAGGAAAAAGGAGAGATGGGAGGTAGAGAAGATAGATTTTTAATGATTGAAAAAAATCAATTTAATAAATAAATTCAAATGAGAGGATTTGACTAGAAGACCTCTAATGTCCCTTTTAGATCTAGATCTAAGATTCTAGACACAACTAGATTGATAGCATGCTGAACTTGGAATCAGAGTGGGAATCCTTTTTTTAGGCACTTACTAGCTATACAACCCTGGACAAGTTACTTAACCTCCATCTGCCCCAGTTTCCACATCTCTAAAATGAGAAAAATAATAGCACCTACTCCCAGATTTGTTGTAAAAATAAAATTAGATATTATATGTAAAAAAAATGCAAATCAAAGCAACTCTGAGGTACCACATCACACCTGTCAGATTAGCCAATGTGACAAAACAGGAAAATGATAAAGGTTGGAAAAGATGTGGGAAAATTGGAACATTAATGCATTGTTGGTGGAGTAGTGAAATGATCCAACCATTTTGGAGAGCAATTTGGAACTATGCTCAAAGGGCTATCAAAATGTGCATACCCTTTGACCCAGCAATAGTACTTCTAGGGCTGTAACCCAGAGAGATCATATAAACGGGAAAAGTACCCACATGTACAAAAATATTTATAGCAGCTCTTTTTGTGGTGGCAAAGAATTGGAAATTGAGGGACTGCCCATCAGTTGGGGAATGGCTCAACAAGTTGTGGTATATGAATGTAGTGGAATACTATTGTGCTATAAGAAGTGATGAGCAAGAAGACTAAAGAAAAACCTGGAAAGACTTGTATGGAGTGATACTGAGTGAAGTGGGAAGAACCAAGAGTACACTGTACACAGTAACACAGCTTGCTAAAGGAGACCCCAAAAAAAACTGAAGAAAATAACACCTTAAAAAATAGCCTAACCCAAATGGCAAAAGAGGTCCAAAAAGCCAATAAGGAAAAGAATGCCCTAAAGAGCAATATTGGACAAATGGAAAAGGAAGTCCAAAAGATTACTGAAGAAATTACTTCCTTAAAAATTAGAATAGAGCAATTGGAAGCTAGTGACTATTTGAGAAATCTAGACACTGTAAAACAAATCCAAAAGAATGAAAAATTAGAAAACAATGTGAAATATCTCATTGGAAAAACAACTGACCTGGAAAATAGATCCAGGAGAGAGAATTTAAAAATTATTGGACTATCTGAAAGCCATGATCAAAAAGAGAACCTAGACATCATCTTCCAAGAATTTATCAAAACTGTCTTGATATTTTAGAACCAGAGGGCAAAATAGAAATTGAAAGAATCCACCAATCTCCTCCTGAAAGCGATCTCCAAAGGAAAACTCCTAGGAATATTGTAGCCAAATTCCAGAGTTCCCAGGTCAAGGAGAAAATATTACAAGCAGCCAGAAAGAAACAATTCAAGTATTGTGGAAACACAATCAGGATAACACAAGATTTAGCTGCTTCTACATTAAGGGACCGCAGGGCATGAAATATAATATTCTGGAGAGCAAAGGAGATAGGATTACAACCAAGAATCACCTAACCAGCAAAACTGAGTATAATTCTTCAGGGGAAAAAATGGTCATTCAGTGAAATAGAGGACTTTCAAGTATTCTTAATGAAAATACCAGAGATGAATAAAAAATCTGACTTTCCAATACAAGACTCAAGTGGAGCATGAAGAGGTAAACAGGAAAGAGAAATCATAAGAGACTTATTAAGGTTGAACTGTTTACATTCCTGCATGGAAAGATGATATTTGTAACTCATGAGACCTTTGTAGTATTAGGGTAGTTGGAGGGAAAAAAAATTATATGTATGTATGTATATAGATAGATAGATAGATAGATAGATAGATAGATAGATAGATAGATGGATAGATGGATAGATAGATGGATAGATAGAGGGAACAGAGTGAGTTGAAGATGAAGTGGTCATATCTGGAGAATAAAATTAAGGGGTGAGGGAGGATTATACTAGGAGAAGGAGAAAGGGAAAGGTAGTATGGGGTAAATTATCTCACAAAAAAAAACAGAAAAGAAAAGGCTCTTACAGTAGAGGGGAACTGGGGGAAGGTGAGAGGAAATGAGCAAATCTTATTCTCATATGATTTGACTTAAGGAGGGAATAACACACACACTCAATTGGGTATGGAAATCTGTCTTACCCTACAGGAAAATAGGAGGGGAAGGGGACAAGAGAGTAGGGGGATGATAGAGAGGAAGGAGGATTGGGAAAGGGGGTAATCAGAAGCAAATAATTCTGAGGAGGGACAGGATCAAAAGAAAGAATAGAATAAATGGAAGGGCAGGATAGGATTAAGGGAAATAGAGTTAGTTTTTCACAGCATGTCTACTATGGAAGTGTTTTGCATAACTGTACAGGTATAGCCTATATTGAGTTGCTTGCCTTTTCAATGAGGGTGGGTGGGGAGGGAGGAAGGGAGAAAATTTGGAACCCAAAGTTTAAAAAACACATTTAAAAAAATGTTTTCACATGCAACTGGGAAATAAGAAATACTAGAAATAGGGTACAGAAATCTATCCTGCCCTACAGGAAAATAGAAGGGGAAGGAGGGGAGAGATAGGGAAAGTAGACTAGGGGAAGGTGTATTCAGAATGCATGCCATCTTGGGGTGGGGGGAGGGGTGAGATGGGGTGAAAATTTGGTACTCAAAATCTTGTGGAAGTAAATGTTGAAAACTAAAATTAAAAAAAAATAAATACTGTAAAAAAAAAGAAAGAAACAATTCAAGTATTGTGGAAATGCAATCAAGGTAACAGAAGATTTAGCTGCTTTTACATTAAGAGACCACAGGGCATGGAATATAACATTCTAGAGGGCAAAGGAGATAGGATTACAACCAAGATTCACCCACTCGGCAAAACTGAGCATAATCCTTCAGGGGGAAAAATGGTCATTCAGTGAAATAGAGGACTAAAGCATTCTTTTTTTTGTGTGAGGCAATAGGGGTTAAGTGACTTGCCCAAGGTCACACAGCTAGTACGTGTCAAGTGTTTGGTCTGAGGCTGGATTTGAACTCAGGTCCTCCTGACTTCAGGGCCTATGCTCTATACACTGCACCACCTAGCTGCCCACTAAAGCATTCTTGATGAAAAGACCAGAGGTGAACAGAAAATTTGACTTTTAGATACAAGACTCAAGAGAAACATGAAGAGGTAAACAGGAAAGAGAAATCATAAGAGACTTATTAAGGTTGAACTGTTTACATTCTTCATGGGAAGATGATATTTGTAACTCATGAGACCTTTGTCAGTATTAGGGTAGTTGGAGGGAAAAAAAATATGTGTGAATATATATATATGTGTGTGAATATATATATATATATATATATATATATATATATATATACACACACACAGAGAGAGAGAGACAGACAAACAGATAAACAGAGGGTACAGGGTGAGTCAAAGATGAAGGGGTGATATCTGGAAAATAAAATTGAGGGGTGAGAGAGGATTATACTTGGAGAAGGAAAAAGGGAGAGGTAGAATGGGGTAAATTATCTTACATGAAACAGACAAGAAAAGGCTTCTGCAGAGGAGGGGAAGTGGGGGAAGGTGAGAGGGAATGAGTGGATCTTATTCACTTAGGATTTGGCTTAAGGAGAGAATAACATACACACTCAATTGGGTATGGAAATCTATCTTACCCTACAGGAAAATGGGGGGGGAGGGGACTAGAAAGCAGGAGGGTGATAGAGAGGAGGGCAGATTGTTGGAGGGGGTAATAAAAAGCAAACACTTCTAAGGAGGGACGGGGTCCAAAGATAGAATACAATAAATGGGGGGCAGGATAGGATAAAGGGAAATGTACTTAGTTTTTCATAACACAACTACTATGCAAGTGTTTTACCTGACTGCTCATGTATAAACTGTATCAAGTTGCTTGCCTTCTCAATGAGGGTGGGTGGGCAGGGAGGATGGCAGAAAATTTAGAACACAAAATTTTAAAAATGAAAGTTAAAAAAATTGTTTTCACATGCAACTGGGAAATATATACAGGAAACAGGGCATAGAAATCTATCCTGCCCTATAGGAAAATTGAAGGAGAATGGAATAACAGAAAGGTGGGCAGATTAGGGGTATTCAGAATGCATGCTATCTTGAGGTGGGGGAGGGATGAGATGGGAAGAAAATTTGGAATTCAAAATCTTGTGGAAGTAAATGTTGAAAACTAAAAATAAATAAATTAACAATAAAAAAAGAGTAACAACAAGTACAATATAAAAGCAGTAAAAAATACTAAGCAGTAATGTGGTATAATGTAACAAAAGATATAGGCCCATATCCAGAGACCTGAATTCTAGTCCTCTTTCTGTCAGTAGCTAAACATTTTACTATAAACTCTCGAGGGTAGAGTCTTTTGCCCCTTTTTGTATCTCCAGTACTTATCACAGTTCCCAGCACATAGCAAACACTTAATAAATGCTTATTGATTAATCTCTTGAAACAAATTAATTCAACTTTCTTAGGCTTAACTTTTAGCTTATGTAAAAACATTATTGGTTTAATCTGTGGCTTCAGGCTTAAATGTTGTATTTATTCAAAAAGTTTGTAGCACTTGACTGCTTATATAAATGCTATTTAAAGGACAATTCATGTGATTGATAATAAATGTTTGATTATTTGGGATATATACTCAGTTTTTAATATCTGATTCTACCACTTACTTCCTGTATGACTTTGGGAAGTCACCTTTGAGCTCTGGTTTGCTCAACTGCAAAATGGGGATTATAATTATTAGATATACTTCACAGGGTAATTGTGAATATCCAAAGAAATAATGCAGGTAAGTGAAAAAAATGCATACCATAAAACACTATATATGGTTATTATGATATATTAATAGCTACCTTAAATTTCTATAGCTGATTCTATTGAGTCATTAAACAAGTTTCAAAATACCAATATAACAATCTTGTGTAAAATATTCACTCTAGATAATTAGGTTGTGAGAAGCAGATCTCATAATAAAAGTCATTAAAACACATTTATTAAGTACTTATTGTGAACAAAGCTTTCCGCATATTCTCACCTTACCTTCAAAACCTCATGGAGCCATATGCCAGTAATGGGAGGACCTGGGTTAGCTCATCTAGTTCCCCTCCACCACAGAACCAATCTTTCTCTCACGAAGTACTTCTTCATAATCCCCAAAAGGTGAACAACTGCAAGAGGAAAAGGCCTGTTGTCAGAAGAAAGTGATGTGGATAATGGTTACTGAACAAAGCAGGAAAGAAGTAATCAATTCCTGTGGAAGAGTTGTTCCCAGATATTGGCACCTATGACATCACCTGGACAACACTCCAGTTATGGCTCTAGATAGAAGCTTTGCTAAATGTTTATAAATTGCCCAAGTTGTCTGAAATGTGGAAAAGACATGTCCAACCTTATTCTATGGTGAATTATAATGACTTACCCATACCATTTAAATTTGTTCAATTTGCTGTGGATGATTTTTTTTCTCTATGCATATGTACCCTTCTACCTACACATATTATTTAGTGTTTCCACTAAAACAAACCAACATTTATATCAATTAGAAGGAAAAATAAATACTTTTTTTTAAATGAAATGAATCCTAGATATATGAGTAGTTACTTTATAGTTGTAAATTAGTTTGTAGAAGTCTCATGTCCTTCTTTTTAAAGTTATCTTTCCTAAATATTTGACTAGTATATTTTTCTCTGAGAAACTAAGGGTATAGATCCACTTTGACAACTGCATTTTTTTTTGGTCTGAGAGACAAGAGCCTGGTAAGGTCAACTCCCATATCTAATCTGAACTGATACCAAAAATACACAGTCACTCATTTACATTTTGGATGCTTTAACAGCGAACAGTTGAAGAGTCTTTGAATCAGGCAATTTGCTCATCCAGGGCTCTCTCTTTTCTGAATGTGCAATTTGTGGCAAAAAGCCCATTGAGTCTTGGTGAGCTGCACACTGATTAGCAGCTAAGGCCAGGCTTCATGTCAAGGCACCTA
>NW_020954687.1:14412707-14425210 GCF_900497805.2 Vombatus ursinus
GGGATCATAGGCTCATAGATTTAGAGATGGAATGGACCATGGAAGCACCCATCCTATCTTATTTCTTAAGAGTCATATATTACTCTATACTTCATTTAACTTCATAGAATCATGGAACGTTGAATTTTGAAGAGAGCTTAGAGTTCATGTTGTCCAGTTCTTTAATTTTAAAGATGGCAAAACTAGAAACCAAATAAGCTGAAGTTTATATATAATGTCTGACTATAAAGCAATGAGACACATTTCAAATTTGCTTGTATAGTGTCTTTAAGATGTTATGGTTATAGGGGTCAGACTACTGGTTGGAAGGAGGTTGCATGCTGGTGCTGGGTACAGGACCCTGTTGCATTGCTCATACACAGTTGTGGGTCACAGTCTCAGGACCAAAAGAAGCAATAGCTTTTGCAGCCACAGGGGAGCAGGGGACCTGGTCATGGTTCCAGGGTGAAGAAGAATGCTTATGGTCACTCACGGGAGAGTAGAAATTCTGTTTTCAACTTCAAGACAAAAGGAAGCACCTTCAATTTTGGCTGCAGGAGAGCAGGGGACCTGGTCACGGTCACGTGGTCAGAAGTAATGCTAGCACTGGTGGCTAGAGGGCAACAAGACCCCTTTCTGGGTAAAGAGGTGATCACACCTTTCCTGAGACCATACCATCTTGAAATCACCAAAGACCTACACACCCCCAGAACTAGCTCTGAAAACTTCAGCAAGAAAGTCCTGAAGCTTGGGATAATCCCCTTTGCACCCTGAAAACAGAGCCCAACTTTAAAATAAGGTTAAAAATCAAAAAATAGGCTGGAAAAATGAGCAAAATAAATAACAACAAAACAACCTGACCATAGAAAGTTACTGTGGTGACAAGGAAGATATGGACTCTTAGTAATCAAAATGCTATATCTAAAGCCTCAAAGAAAAATGTGAATTTATTACATGCCCAAAAAGAATTCCTTGTACCACGCAACATGAATTTTAAAGATTAAATATGAAAGGAAGAAGAAAAATTGGAGAAACAAGTGCAAAGAAAGAAAATTATAAAAAGAGTGTCAAGATCTTGGTAAAGGAGGCACAAGAAATACTAAAGAAAATAATACCTTCAAAAGATTATAGATATACTTTCTACATGCAGTAAATATGCATGTATATAAATGCATATATATGTTTATATAACAATATATGTACATATAAAATATCTTAAAGAAACAATAGAGATGAAGGGGAAAAAGAGTTCTATTTCTTAGTATGCTAACCTTGATTTAATTGTTATAGCATTACTTTGATGTGGTTAGAAAAGATGTAAGAGATGATAATAGCAATTGTTGGAGAGACTGTGGGAGGACAGGCATATTGATGCCCTGATGATAGAGAAGTGAATTGGTCTAAACATTCTAGAAAAGAATCTGAAACTATACCCCCAAAAAACAACTGTTCATTGCTTTAACTCAGGCATAAACCCTTAGATGGCAAAGACAGAGAAAAAGTACCAATGTTTACCAATATCTGTGTCAAAGATATGTAAACAAAATGAATATACATCAGCTGGGGAATGGCCTAATAAGCTTTAACATATGAATGTAAATGATTCTTTTTATGCCATAAAGAAGAATGAAAATAATATATTCTGAAAAAATAGATTTTCATGAATAGATGATAAACTATTTGAATAACTAGAAGAATAATTTACACAATAACCACAATAATATAAAGGAAATCCACTCACAAACACCTTCAAATTTTGATAAATGTACAGACCAATCCTGACTTCAAAAACTTAATGATGAAGCACTTTTCCCACCTTTTGACAGTGAAGTGATAGACTAATATTAATAATGGGATATACATTTTCAGACTTAAAAAATGTGTTAATTTATTTTGTCTGACTATACTTTTTTTTTTTTTTTTTTACAAGTAAAGGTTTCTGATGGAGCTTTAACAACTGGCTTACTCAGAGTAATGTAGTGCCAGGAGGGGCTGGGGGAAACAGCAAATTTATGGTATAGTATGTGGGTATCAATAGAGATTAAAAGAAATTGGTCTATAAAGTATTTTTAAAATGCAAAGAATAGCAGAAGGAAATTTAGAAGAGGAAAAAAGCAAATGGAGTAGTTTTGCTACTTCTATGTTATATTCAATACTGTTTTTTTAAACAGACAAGAGAACATTCCAATTTCAAGTAAAATGCTCATTTTTGTTCCTTGTATATTAAAATGACCATGTTTGTGAATTTCAAAAAATAAAATTTCAACAAGCCAAAAAGAGGGGTAGAAGGAAACAAGAAAGAAAGGGTTTTTGGTTGTTTGTTTTTGTTTTTCAGTTTAAAACAAACAGACTTCAATCAATTTGTCCCTTACTAACATGCAACAATACCAATTTTCTGATTTTCTGCTTACCCCTCAATGATTTGTATTAATGTTGCTAACATACTGAATATCATAATTGTCTCTGCCCAATCACTTTACTCATTTTAACTTCCTGCTGAGAATCTTGAAACAATTTCTTTCAAGTAATTGATTTTCTCCTATTTGTCATAAAACACATACACACACATAAAATGAGAGAGCCTTTCTAAATCCCTCTTTAATCAGACAATAACTAGAATTTTTAGGGCCAGAAGATTCTTATCAAGTGTGTCCCAGAGGATGATCACAAAATATGCTCTCACATCAACTTTTTGAATATCAAGTCAGTTATCCCATCTGAGGAACTAGAGAAAAACTTACAAGGCCAGTTACAAAGATTTGGTGTTGGGGGACAGAACAGTGAAGAGAGAAGCTGGAGAAGGACTTATCTTGGCTTTGGCTACTGATGGAAAGGAAAAATAATAGTAGCTATTATTTGTTTAGCACTTTATGGTTTGAAAAAACACTTTACAAACATTATCTCATTTTATCCTAACAACAATCGTCACGTAGGTACTATTATTGTCTCTGCCTTATGGATGAGGAAACTGAGGCAGACAGAGGTTAAAAATGACTTGTCCAGAGTCAAGCAGTTATTATGTCTGAAGTTGGATTTGAACTTTGTTCTTCCTGATTCCAAGTGTAATATCACCATTGCACCACCTATCTGAGTCCTAAAGCATATTTCCTATTTTAAGCAATTATTTTTGCAGACTAGGGGCTAAGATTACCTGTATATATGTTGCTGAAGGAGGAGAAGTATTGTTAGATTCTTCTAAATGTTATCTCCTGGACCAAATATTGGCTGCTTCTCGCAAGTAATATCTCTGCCCCAAACCAATGAGAAGGTGAGGATACTGATGTTTATAGAAGGGAAACAATCTGTCCAGGAATCTACAGGCATTAAGTGGCTGGGCCTATACCTACCAAGTGCTGTTTTCAATGTATCATGTTACCTCACCTGAGACATTTAACTTTTGAAAGGGACAATGCCTAAGCCTATATAATTTCAGGAAGTAGAAAAAAGTTTTGAGACCTGCTTTTTTCAGGCACTAGGCCACTCCAGAGATCCTGAAATTACAACATATGGGAGGCCATTTATTCCATCAAAATACATTTCCTACAGTGTACCAGGCACCATTCTAGGTGCTTTACAAATAATACCTCATTTGATCCTCACAACAACTCTGGGAGACAGACACTATTACTACTACCCATGTACAATTGAGGAAACGGAGATAGACAGAGCTTAAGTGATTTTCCCAAGGTCACACAGTAAGTGTTTGAGGCTGGATTTAAAGTTAGGTCTTCCTGACTACAGGCCCTACTATCTATCCACTCAAAATCTAGCTGTGTTGAGGTCCAAGAGATTTTGACCCTTCAAGGACTGGAGTATAGAATGAGGTGATCTGCAACGAATTAACCAAATCAAGCAATCTTTAAGTCAAGTTGGCAAAAGTTTATTGTTACGCTTTTCAGAGGATAAGGATTCTTAAGGAACCTGCAACCAAACAAGAATGATGCTAAAGCTTATATGGGAAATGTAGTAGATTATGTGCCAGGTACGCTAATTAGATGATAACATACAACTGCATCATTCATTACTGGAAACTGAGAAGAGGGTTCCTAAGGGGTGTATTTTTGGTCTATTATGTCTATGACAAGCTAGCTTCAGGAGTTGATGTCTGTAACTTGACCCTTGGATTGTACGTGATAATTGTGGGAATCAGTACCTGATAGTCCTGTTGATACAAGATAGTACAAGGGAAATTCTACAGAGGCCAGCTTGTTCTTGTAACAGGGAGAGATAGTTTGCCTCACTGGGCCCACTCAGGAGTTACTGCCAGAGACAGGGTCTTTGGGACATAGGGAAACTGCCAAGGATAGTATTTCTGGGGCCAGGGAGAAACTGGGTTCCAAGCATAAGCACCCAAGCACCCCATTAGCTGTGCCACCTTATCTTCCCTAGTATATGAAAAGTATAGTAAAGGCAGGGGCTATGTCTTACCTTTTACATCTTACAAAGTACCTTTTATAATACCTTGCAATAACCTTGGGAGACAGGTGTAATTATTACTTCCATTTTACAGATGAGGAAACTGAGGCTAAAAAGTTAAGTAATTTGACCAGGGTTACATAGATAGGAAGTGTCTGAGCAGCATTTAAACTCAAGTGTTCATTAATTAGATAAATGCAAATAAATACAACTCTGATATTTTGGTTTATACTCTTCAAATAGTCAACACTGATCAAAAGATGGAAATATTAACTATTGAAGTACCAAAGCAAGACTGTCATATTAATACAATGGTGAAACTTTTAATGAGTTCAATTATTTGGGAAATAATTTAGAATTATGTAAGAAAATCCCCTAAAGTATTTGAAGCCTTTGACTTGGTGATCAAATTACAGAGCAAAATGCTGTTATGAAATCAAAACAAAAAAATAAAAAGAGAGAGATCTGTCTCTTGTGGATAATTTGTCATATATACCAAACTACTCACAACAGCATTTTATGTGGGGGGTGGGAGGGGTAGGTAGCAAATAAAGGAAGATAGGACATGGCAGAATAAGCTCTTGTAAAATAATGCCATGTAATATTATTGGATTGTAAAAAAATAATAAATATGAGAGATACAAAGAAACATGGAAAATTGTATGAATTGATACAGAGTAAAACAGAACCGAGAGAAATATGGAGATGATAACAAGTATAATCTAAATGAAAATAATGCTTAAAGGTAGCCAAACATAGAGTAATTAAATAACCAGAGTCCCATAAAACAGTTAACGGAAACCCATTTCTTATCTTTTGGAAGAGAGGTGAGAGATGATGGGATTGGAATGTGGTGGTCATATGTCATCATAGTGTCAATGCATTTTGCTTTGTTATAATGATGGCAGAGGGGATGTTGGCAAATGACTGTAGAATATAATTTCAATGGCTCCAAAAAAACCTAAGAATAAATAAATAAAAATTTCTAATAAATAATTTCTAATGAATGGCTGGCATAGATAAAAGCCTTACTATATTTAGCTTGCAAATCTCAACCTTAGCTAACATCTCATTTTTACCTCTGATATGTGTGGGGATTAGAGAGGGAAGGAGGGAAGTTGGGAGAGAAAGAGAGAGAAAAGGAGAGAAGAAGAATAAAAAGAAGAAGAAGAAACAGAGACAAAGAGACGGAGAAAATAAACACTTTTAAACTTGAAGTTATTCCATTGTTGTTGTTGTTGTTTTTAATGAGTTGGGCTAAGCCCTATCTCAGTTAATTCCATTAAACCATCCATACAATTAGACAGATGTTTACATAAACCTTTCTAATCAAGATTTGTTGTAAGTGAAGGAAAATGATATCCCTTAATTTTGAAGTACAACTCAGGCAGCATTAGGCGATTAAACTTTAAATTTAATTATCCAATATATGTCATACTATATGGGGTAAATAAAAAGACCACCTTTCTTAGAATGGATAAATCAAATAATTATTTCCCTACTGATGTATGTGCAGATGCTTGTGAATAAGTTCTACCTCCAGATGCCAGGCATTATTTATTACTAACTGTATAATGTTTATACTTTATTGTCTATCAGAAATATACTCAGCAATAAGAAACAGTTACATGACCATTATGAGAATACTTCTGAACAAATCAGTCTAATCATTAAAACAGGTTTCTTATGGCACTGGCTGATGAAACATCATTATCATTACCCAGAGATATTTTAATTCATTGATATAGGTACTCCCTCCCATGGAACAGATCACGACTTATCCATGATATTACTTCCTATGTGACTTTTCTACATTTCTTTACACAAATCCTCCAAAGAAGTCTCACCCAACGTGCTGGCATTAAGGAAGAAGGACTTTCCTTTGTGTTTGCTGACAGTGTGTAGGTGCAAATAGAAAGCATCAGTTTTCTACTGGTTATGTCTCACTCTTAAAAATCACATACAGAATTAAAAAAAATCTGAAGATGGCAAAGACACTAAATTCAAAGCAGACAAACTATTGATATAATAAATAACAATAGGAGTTTTTAAAGAAAACTATTAAAAAGACATATGAATAATTAATTTTTAAAAAAGGAAAATAAAATTATGAGTATAAAAGTTTAAAATGTTAAAAATGTTTAAAATTAAAATAATAAATGAGAAGTAAATAAACTATCAGAAACTATTTGCCCAATTATATGTCAAGAACCTGTAAATGAAATGATTATTCACAAATATATAAGTAGATATGTATGTATACATACCTTCTCATATAGAGAGAATCTCTATATGAGGTATTTTTATATATATATATATATATATATACATACACACACATATGTGTGTGTACATATGTATGCACACATTTATGTATATACACATAGGTGATTGTGTATGTATATATGTGTGTGTGTATATGTACATATGTGTATGTGTGTATAATGTATATATACACAAATACATAATACCTAGATTAGAGAAAAAAATTAATTTTAAATAACTTGAAACTCAGAAAAAATAAACTAAACAAGTAATAAATAAACTTCAGATTAATCCCCTAGGAGCAGATAGATTTACAAATGAATTATTTTAAACCTTCAAAGCACAAATAATCACATTGTTAAATAAACTGCTTGCCAAAATAGAAAAAGAAGAGATCCTGCTAACAATTTTTCCATGATAAATATAGGATTTTTATGTCTAAACCAGGAAAAGACAAAGAGTAAGAAAGCTAATATTTTAGCCAATATACATAATGAATCACAACACAAAATATCTAATAAAATATTAGCAAAGAAGATGGAGGCCACATTATAAGTGGAATATACTATGTCTAGGTTGGATTCATTCAGTAGTAGGAAAGCTGTAATAGTTTAATAAGGATAGGGGATGGGGAGCCAAGATGGTAGAATAAGAAGTAAGTCACTCTCATCCTCCTTTATTGACCTCTGAAAGACCAGAAAATATCACTCCAGGAAAACCCTGGAACAGCTAAGCCAGCAGAAAGATGGGTTGCTGGAGTCTTTCAGTGCAGGAATCTTGGTGGATTAACAGGAAAGGCTCCTCTCACTGTGGGGGAGGGTGAGCAGTACAGGATGGGTAGCCTCCCAGCAAGCTAGGAGCAAGCCCCACTTCAGCAAACCAGTGGGAGAACATGAGCATCACAGTGGTGGAGCAGGCAGACATCAACACCAAGACCCCCTGAGTGCCTCAGCATATGCAGGGGAACTGGTGAACCCCAGCTTGGAAAACTACCATGGGTACCAGCATTCTCTAGCATCCAAATATCCTAGTGCTTCAGCACAACTCCAGAGTTTCAGACATCCTCCAGCAGCCAGACATTCAAGTACTTTAAAGAAGCCCAGGTGAGCAGGCATCCACCAGGGGCCAGACTCCCCAACCACACAAATCCAGTGACCAGGTCCCAGGCTCTCACAACAAGAAACTTGGGTGAGTGCCCCCAATGCTCCAGCAGGAGAGCTCATCTTTAAAAGCCAGGAAATAGGCAAACATCATGAGCAGAAAGCAGAAATGGACAATGACCATAGATTCTTATTTTGGGAACAGGGAAGATCAAGGCACAAATTCAGAAGAGGACAACATTGTCAATATACCCACATCCAAAATCTCAAAGGGGAATATGAGATGATCTCAAGCCCAAAAAGCCTTTCTGGAACAGCTCAAGAAGGATTTTAAAATTCAAATAAGAGAGGAAGAAAAAAAATTAAGAAAGGAAATGAAAGATATGAAAGAGACAGTCAATAGCTTGGAAAAGGGACAAAAATTGACTGCAGAAAAGTCCTTGAAAAATACAATTGACCAAATGGAAAAGGAGGCACAAAAACTCACTAAAGAAAAGAACTCCTTAAAAAGTAAAATGGGCCAAATGGGAAAGAAGGTACAAAATCTAATAGAAGGAAACAATTTATTAAAAATTAGAATTGGGCAAGTGGTAGCTAATGACTTTATTGAGATATCAAGAATCAGTCAAACAGAAACAAAAGAATGAGAAAAAATAAAAGAAAACACAAAATACCTCATTGGTAAAACAACTGACCTAGAAAATAGATCCAGGAGAGACAATTTAAAAATTAATGGTCTATCTGAAAACCATGATGAAAAAAAGAGAGCTTGGAGAGTATCTTCCAAGAAATTATCAAGGAAAACTGCCCTGAGGACCTAGAACCAAAAGGTAAAATAGTCATCAAAAAGAATCCACCGATCACCTCCTGAAAGAGATTCCAAATTGAAAACACCAAGAAATATTGTAGCCAAATTCCAAAATTACCAGGTCAAAGAGAAAATACTGCAAGTAGCCAGAAAGAAATAATTTTTAAATATCGTGGAACCACAGTCAGGATTAAGCAGGACCTTGCAGCTTCTACGTTAAAAGATCAGAGGGAGTGGAATATGGTATTCCATAAGACAAAGGAGCTTGGATTACAACCAAGGATCAATTACCCAGTGAAATTGATCATAATCTTTCAGGGGAAGAGATGGACATTCAATGAAATAGGAGACTTCCAAACCTTCCTAAAGAAAAGACCAGAGCTCAACAGAAAATTTGATCTTCAAATACAAAACTCAAGAGAGGCACCAGAAGGCAAACAGGAAATAAAATGAAAACAACAACAGCAGCATGTTATTAATAAGGACAAATTGTTTACATCCCTACAAGGGAAGATGACACTTGTAACTGTTGAGAACTGTATCATTATTACATCTCAAAGGGATATACATAGACAGAGGGTATGGGCATAAGTTGACTTTGATGTGATCATAAAAAAATCTAATTAAGTGATTAAAAGGGATTGTTATAGGTGAAGAGGAAAGGAGGAGGCACAAAAGGATAAATTACATCACATGAAAAAGCACAAAAGCCTATTACAGTAGAGAGAAAGAAGGGAGGGAGATGAGCATTGTTTGAACCTTATTCTCATCACATTTGACCCAAAGATGGAATAACATAATCAGGTTTAGAAATCTAACTTACATTATAGGAAGCAGGAAGTTAAAAGGGAAGAAAAGTGAAGGGGCTGATAGAAGGGAGTTGGTGGTCGATAGCAAAACTCTAGTGAGGAGGGAAAGGCAGAAAGGAGAGATAAAAGCATAAATGGGGAGGGGGATATAGTAAGGAGAGAAAAAAACAAATAGTGTATTTGTAAATATAAATCATAACTGTGAATATGAATGGGATGAACTCTCCCATAAAATGGAAGAGGATAGCAGAGTGGATTAAAAATCATAAGCCTTTAATATGTTGTTTAAAAACCTGGATATACTTATACAAACTGATATTGAGTGAAATAAGCAGAACCAGAACATCGTACACAGTAACAGCCACATTGTGCAATAATTGACTTTGATAAGACTTAGCTCTTCGCAGCAATGCAAGGATCTTAGACTACTCCAAAAGACTCATGATGGAAAATGCTATCCACATCCAGAGAAAGAACTTTGGAGTATGAATGTGGATGGAAGCATATTATTTACTCTCTCTTTTTTTGTTTCTTTTGTTTTTTTTTTCTTTCTCATCGTTACTCCCATTAGTTCTACTTATTTTTTTATATCATGACAAATGTGAAAATATGTTTAATATAAATGTATAAGTAGAGCCTACATCAGATTGCACACCATCTTGGAGAGAGAGGAGGAGAGGGAGAAAATTTAAAACTGAAAATCTTATGGAAGTGAATGTTGAAAACTAAAAATAAATAAATTACTTATTAAAAATAAATAAATAAAATAAGTAAGGATAGGAGACAGAGAGGGATCTCCCTCATAAAGAAATTCAAATGCAGATAGATATCTTATCTAAAGTTTTTAATCTTAGAGGAAGACATAGAATATTCAAATTTTAAGCAACTTGCCAAGTTTTTTTTTTTCCCTTTTCTTTTTTTTTTTTTTTGGGGCAATTGGGGTCAAGTGACTTGACAGGCTTACACAGCTCATCAGTAACTGAGGCCAGATTTGAATTCAGGTCCTCTTGACTCCACGGCCAGTGCTCTATCACTATACCACCTAGATGCCCCTTGAGTTTCACACAAGAATTTTTCAGATGTAAGACCTAATCCTATGACTTTCTCTCTCTGAAGACAACTTTTTATATACAATTCTATGCTGCCTTCACATAATAAATATAGAGGATCATATTAATAATTAAACCAGTAAAATCATTATTTTAATAGATGTGAATTTTTCGAAATGAAGTAGTCTCTGTTTAAATATTAAATTCATAAGGATAATGGAACTTAATATGATACACAGTAACTATCTCAAACCAAGTGCCTTCATTATATGTAATGGAAAATATTAGAGGTCTTTTCAATAAAATTAAAGGTAAATCATTATAACATTTGTTATTTCATACAGTTCTAAAAATGCAACCTATAAGAAAAAAGTAAGTGAAACAGCATAGACAAAAAAGAAACAATATAATCACTTTTTCAAATGGTATGATAAGCAATTTATATAACACCAGAGATTTAAGTAAATTATAATTTAAATAATTTGAGTAAAGTAGTAGTACACAGCAAAAGCTCTCATAGATAATTAGCCTTTTTGTATATTACCAACAAAACCCAATGCTCAGTCAGTCCACAGTCAGCAAGTATTTATTAAGGGCTTACCATGTGTCATATAGTGTGCAAAGTGCTGGTGATACAAAGAAATGCAAAAACAATAAATATCCACAAGTAGTTCACAATCCAATGGAGGAGGAAACATGCAAATAATTATGTACATACAAGACATGTAGCATAAATGTGATGAAATCTTAGAGGCAAATACTAGCATAAAGTGGGAATGGAAAAATCTTCTGCCAGATGGTACATTTTAGCTGAGATTTGCAGGAAGTCAGGAAAGCTAGAAGATAGAGATGAGGAAGGGGAAAATTCTAAACATGGGGGTACTTAATATAAATTCTCTGAGTTGAGAGATAGAGTGAATTCATCAAGGAACACCAATGAACCTAATATCTTTGGACTGTAGAGTACTTGGTACTGAATAAAGATAAATAAATAAATAAAAATAAATGAATGAATGAATGGATAAATAAATGAGACAATTAGGTAGGCAGTGGATAGAGCACTGGAACTGTGGTCAGGAAGACTCCAGTTCAAATCCAGCCTCAGATACTTACTAGATGTGTGACCCTGGTCAAGTCACTTACCCTTCTGTGCCTCAGTTCCTCATCTATACAATGAGCTGGAGAAGGAAATGGAAAATTACTCCATTGTTTTTGCAAAGAAAACCCAAAATAGAGTCATCAAGTGTCAGACATGACTAAAATGACTAAACAACAACAAAAGTTATAAAAATTGAAAGGTAGGTAGAAGAGAGGTTATGATAAGTTTTTAAAGCCAAACAGATGACTTAATATTTGATTAATAAAGTTTTTTAAAAGAGGGTTGACATGGTCAGATGGGTGCTTTAAGAAGGATAGGTAGTAAGTGGAGGGTAGATTAAAGAGGAGAGAGACTGAAGTCAGATATACAATCCAAAAGGCTATTGCAATAATTCAACTCTAATAAAGCAGGGCCTATACAATGTGGTGACAGTCAAAAGAGAGAATGGGTTTTATTGGAGAGATATCATAAAGGTAAAATCAACCAGACTTGGCAACAGATTAGATATGGGACTTCAGAAAGAGTAAGGAATCTGGAATGACAAATACACATTTGTACCTTGGTGACTGGGAAGAGAATGGTACCTTGGACAATCATAACAAAGTCAGGAAGAAGAGAAGGTTTGGGAGGAAAGATTAAATTAGTTTGTGACATACTATTTTAAATGTTTACAGAGCATTCAGTTTGAAATATCCAATATACATCTAGAAATGAGAAACTGGAGGTCAGGAGAGAGGTTAGGGTTGGATAAACAGACTGATCATTATATGCATAGAAATTATAATTGAAATAATGGGAACTGTTCATTGGAACATGATAAATAGTGTAAAGATAGATGAGAAGAGGGCCCAAGACAAAGTCTGGGGGGATGCTGACTGTTCCATAAAGGAGGTTGAGAAGTAGAGATAGATGATAGAAAGTTAGATAGATAGATAGATAGATAGATAGATAGATAGATAGATAGATAGATAGATAGAT
>NW_020954687.1:14425220-14465229 GCF_900497805.2 Vombatus ursinus
GATAGATAGATAGATAGATAGATAGATAGATAGATAGATAGATAGATGGACAGAATGACTTGAAAATTTAGGGAGTAAAGAGAAAGTGAAAAGAGATAAAAAGAGAAATTTATTTTGTAAATTAACTATGGAATGCCAAAAATATATTAGAATCCACATATCAAGACATACAAGCATTATATCAACATGAATAAAGACTTTATAGAAATAATAACTGACAAAAATTGAGGAGATATTAATGGCTTATGGATATCAATATAATATAAAGGATGTTACCTAAATTAATTCAATTATTAGGAGTTAATTTATAGAGTTAGATAAAAAATAACAAAATTCATCTGCAGAAACAAAAGTTCAACATTCTCAATAAAAATAATAGGGAAAATAAGTTGAAAGGTAGGATACCTGTTTCAGAACTCAAATCATAATATATATTTGGTACTGGTAAGAAGCTGTTCACTGTAAGAGAAGAAAATGAAATACTACAGTGTTAAAAAAAAAAAGCCAACGTCCTCAACAATTGGATTAATAACTCACTGTTCAACTGAATAGATTGGAAAAACTGGAAACAGCGTAGTACAAATTATATCTCACACCATATATCACAATAAACTTAAAATGGTTACATGACTTAGATATAAAAGTTCATGCCATAAACAAATTAAAAAAACTAAGGAAATACTTGTTGTAACTATGGATAGAACAAGAATTCTTGACAAAACAAATGGTAGAGTGGATCATAAGAAATACAATGAATAATTTCATTGAAAAAACATTGACACAAACAAAAATAGGATGTTAAATATTAAGTTCATCAGTTAACTGAGGAAAAAAATCTTTGCAGAAAGTTTCTTGGATAGAAATCTGTTAGTGAAAATATGAAAACATTTTTAAAATAAATAATATTAAGGAAAATATAAATTTAATTATCTCTGAGATTCCACTTCAAAACCACAAAACTCCAAAGATGAAAACATTTAAAAAAAACAGAAAAGACAATAACTGGAGAGGATGTGAAAGTACAGGCTTTCTAATTCATTATTGTCTAAACTATGAATTGGTCCAATCATTCTAGAAGTCATTTGGAATTATACCTCAATATCACCAAACTATGCATTATTTTTTTTTTTTGGCAAGGCGATGGGGTTAAGTGACTTGGCCAGGGTCACACAGCTAGTGAATATCATGTGTCTGAGGCCAGATTTGAACTCAGGTCCTCCTGACTCCAGGGCCAGTACTCTATCCACTGTGCCATCTAGCTGCCCCTAAACTATGCATTCTTTGTACCCCAGGATAACCACTCCTAGGGATATAGTCCCCCCAAAATGAAAGAATTGAAAAGATTCATTCTTACAAAAATGTCCAGAGTAGTAATTTTTTGTTGAAGTAAAGAATTGTAAATTAACGAAATGTCCATCAATTGAAGAATGGCTAAAAAAAGTGAATATAATAGATTATTAAATATAGACTATATAATATATAGATTATTATATAATTAGTGTAGTATAATATAATAAATATACTACTGGCATGAATATAAGACTATTACTCCACTAGAAATGTTATGAAAGAGACTGAAACAGTTTGTATAAATTGATATAGTTTCAGAATGAGCATAACCAGGACAACAATTTATATAGTAATGACACTGTGAAGAAAAACAGCTTTGAAAGACTTAAGACTATGATCAATGTAACCTGGCTTCCCTGGCTTCTTTCAGAACTCAGTTCAAATCCAACCCTTTGCAAGAAGCCTTTCCTGGTTCCTGTCCCTCTCCCTACCCTCCCCCAGCCCCCATTGTGAGTGTCTTCCCTTTGAGAATACTTCCATTCTACTATATATATATATATATATATGTATATATATATATATGTTATATATATACATATATATATATACACAACTTGTACATGCAAAGATGTTTGCATGTTGTCTCTCCCATTAAAATATGAGCTCATTGAAAGCAGGGATTGTTTTGTTTTGCCTCCTATCCTTCCAGCTTCAGTGCCTCATACAGAGACAGTAAGTACTTAAATCCTAGTTAACTTATTGAATAGCAATAAAAATTTAAGAGGAGTTCTGCTGAAGGATTCTATCACCTTCTTGCCAGAGAGCTGATGAACTAGAGATTCAGAATGAGACATATATGTTTGAATATGTCCAATATATGGATTGTTTTGCTTGAATCTGCTTATTTGTTGCAACTGAGTTTATATATACACACACACACACACACACACATATAACATGTACATATATATAACATATACATATATACATATATATATATATATATATATATACAGTAAAGGGAGTAATGAGAGTTTTGCCAAAAAAGAAGAAAAGAAAGAAAAGTATTTTTTTAATGTACAAAAGAATACATAAGAAAGTTTAGGATAGCTTTGGAACAAATTTGCTAAATTTAGGATATCCTTTATAAAAGCTACATGTGTGGGAGCAGAGGCAAAATGATAGAGAAAGGATAGAGACTTACCTGAGCTCTTTAAAACAACCATCCAAACAACTTTAAATAATGCCTCAAAATGAATTTTGGAACAGAAGAACCCACAAAAGAATGGGATGAAATAATTTTTCAGCCCAAGACAACTTAGAAGGTTGGTGGGAAAGGTCTATCACACTGGGGTGAGAATATAACGCAGTCCAACAAAGGCACAACCAGCTCAGACTTTGCTCCAGCAAACCATTACCAAGCCTTGGGGGCAACTGAATCAGCTATACCAACAGCTTCTGAAGCACACAGCCCATAGGAAAGCAGAAATCCTGGTGACAGTTCCAGGGTGGAAAAGAGTGCTTGTGGTTGTTCATAGACCAGAAGAAAGGCCAGGAGAGCAATGACCACACTTCTCCTTAGATCATACCAACTTGAAAGAACTGAAAACTTACAGACCTCCAGAAGTAAGTTTGAGAACAGCAGCAAGAAAGTCCTAAAACTTGGGACAGTGTCCTTGGGTGCAGAACTCTACTTTAACATAGAGTTAAAAGTCAAGAATTAGGGCACAGATTCTTAAAATTTAGCCAATGCACAAATTTTTAAAATCTGGCCTATTTGCATTAATGACACAAATGTTTAGATTCCTTAAGAGTCTGACTGACATGGCAGATTTTTCAAATCTCACCCATCCCTGATCAATATTCTAATAAACCTTGTATTTGACTGAAAGAAGGCTTGGGTTAAATTCATTTGGACAGGACCCTCATCTCTTGCTCTCGTTATTTTAGGGTACTAGCACCCCTCCATCCCTAAACCTCAACATTTTTGGTCACCTGACCAGGAAAACTGCCTAATCCCGAGTTCTTCTCCAGCCAAGACTGGAAGATATATAAGCCTCCCCTGTCTCCCTATCCACCTCTCACCCTACAGTTGGGGTTGCTCTCCAAGCACCTAGGAAGGTTTGGAGGAGCTTTTGGGGTAGAAAGTTATGAGACTATCTCTCACTCAACCTGATGCTCACAGACTCTTGGTCCAGTGCTTCAGTTTGAGGCCATGAACCTGGGCACACCTTCCAAAGTATAGAGGACAAGGATGGATGCCCTATCTGGAAGTGTATGCCCAATTCTGTCAATTCCATTCTAGGGAATTGGGAAAACTACAGGTGCTTTTTTTTCTTTTGTTCCCTGAGATTTACCTACTCCCTTCCCTCTATACCCCTAGATCCTCCTCCATAACGAGACTTCCTCTCCCAACACTCATGCCTGCAGGATCCCCCTTCTCTCCCGGCCTCATGGCCACCAGATCCTGGCAGCCTTGACCCTAGGTTAGAACTGGAAAAAGCTTGGTCTCTAAGACCTTGAAAAGGAAAGCTTTGTGCTTGACCTCTGCGACCTGGAGCACCAAGATAAATTGTAAAAGTTCAAAGAAAAAATTAAGATTCTTCTTTCTATAGTCCCAGCTCTGACCAGGCTGACTACAGTCAAGTTAGAACAGCTAAAATCATCTTAGCAGATTCTGAAGGTTTTTGTGATTGGTCATTAAGACGTTTTGAAACACCTCCTTACTGCTCTGTTCACTCATTTCCATTGAGTCAAGAGGGTATCTCAGTGCTGTTTTGCAAATAGCCCCTCTCATAGAAGAAGAGAGTTTCACCCTCCCCCCCACCTTCAAATTTGCTCTCTCCCACCTGGCATAAGGAAGGAGGGGGGAGGGGCAGCAGCAATGGCCTTGGGCCCTGGGGCAACCTTTGCCCAGGAGCATCACCCAGGTTCAGCACATCCTGCTCACCACTACCACCACCCCACCTTAATCCCCAGCAACAGTAGGGAAAGAGGGAAGTAGGAGGTGTCAAGGTAAAGAAGCCAGCCAGCCTCCAAACTTGGGTCCAGGACCTATTTTCAAAAGCAACAATTCAGCATAATAATAAGCCAGAACCAAGCATTCACTCTGCTCAGACTTTCTGGGAGACAACATGTTCCACAAACATCCTGGAATGTGGTTGGGTCCTGTGCATAGTTAAGTCACAGTTTAAAAATGTTTGCTTATTATCCTGGCTCAGAAGATGCACTCAGCCACAGAAGTGGGTGTTGAACAATGCTGCTTTCTATACAGGTCAATTTTTAAGTATATAAATATATTTTTACCTCTAAGCTGACCCCTCCAAAATTTGTACCTTTATATCCCTGTTTTTGTGATTTTTATAGAACAGGAATGAGAAATACATTTTACTGTTACCATTAATATAAATAATTAATAATAATAATAAATACTTATAGAAACCAATAAGTAATACTTATACTTATTCAAGAAGACCAGATTTCATATATGTCAATGTAGAATGAAGAAGTAAGAGAAAAGGGGGGGAGTGTAGATCGGTAGAAGGGACAGTTATGGTTGAAGAGATGGGGAAACAATTAGGAAAAGTGGACAGGGCCCACCATGAAAATCCCCGAAAGAGAAGAAATACAAGAAACGTTAAGAGCTGTGGTTCTGGCAAAGTAACTATGATTCCTGATGAGCAAAGAGGGGAGGGAGAGAGAGAGAGAGAAGAGAAAGAAAAAGGAGAGAGGGAAAGAGAAAGAAGAAAGTAAAGGATACTCAACAACAAATTAAATATATCAGTGAAAGAAATTTTGAGGCCTGGAAGGGACATTGTAAGGAGGGACTCAATATATGACCCTGGGAAGTCACTTTCCTTCTCTGTCTTCTCATCTGTAAGACAGGATTGAACTCAGTGATCTCCAAGGTCCCTTTCAGCTCCAAATCTGCAATCTTTTGAGCCTATATAGAACCAAAATTCTATGGGGGAAATTAGTCCAAAGGGATGGGAAAGTCTCAAGAATAAGTAATCTCTTCAGTACTGAGTGCCATATTTTAGGATTATCTCCTGACCTCAGTTTTTCCTATCTCCTAGCTTCTTTCAAACACAGTTCAAGTGCCAACTCTCCATGAAGCCTTTCCTGATCTCTCTCCTTCCCAAGGCCCATCTAATAATTAGCTAGTTTAGTGCTCACTACCTCCTGAAGTTATTTTGTATGACTCTGAATATATTTTATACTTACTAATTCAAGTACATGTTCTATCCCCCAAGTAGAATGAATGTAAATTTCTTGAGGGCAGGAATGCATTCATTTTTGTCTCTGTATCTCTGAAGAAGGGGTGAGGAACCCGTGGCCTCTAGGCCACATGTGGCCTTCTGGGTCCTTGGGTGGGCCTTTTGGCTAGGTGCAGGTTTTATAGAACAAATCCTTTTATTAAGGGAATTTGTTCTGTGAAATTTGGATTCAGTGAGGCAGCTACACTTGAGGACCTAGAGAGCCACATATGGCCTCAGGATAGCAGGTTCCCTACCCCTGCTCTAGAACTTAACACAGTATTTTATACATAGTTGATGTTTAACAAAAAAAAAAATTGAAATTAAAATTGAACATAATTGAATTGATAAGCTAGAGAGTGTCCAGAAAAGAATGACCAACATGGGGAAAGGCCTTAGGTAAATGAAAATTGGTTGAAGGAACTAGGGATAAGCAGCTTGGAAAAGGGGTAGGAGTGAGAACAAGGGGCAGGATATAAGAAATATCTACAAATAATTGAAGGGCTAGCACGAGAAAGAGGAAATCGATTTGTTCAGCTTTGCCCCAGAGGGAGGAAGCAGGCAGAATGAGCAGAAATTACAAAGAGGCAAATTTATCCTTGACATAAAGATCAGAGGACCCTATGGCCCAACTCTCCCAGACTTTCTTCCTGTTGAAATCTGCTGGTATTCTCAAGGCTTAGTGTCACCCAGTTCTACTAAGAGCCAACTGTTGAAACTCTTTCACAAGTCTGTTGATAGGGCACAGGATAAGGAAGGATTCCACCTTCCTTATTCTGAAGGTTTCTGTGCTCATTCCCCTGAAGGTTTCTGCGCTCATTCCCCTGTGCTCATTCCCCTGCAGCTAGGCCTCCCTGGTTAATCTTTAGTAAATTCCCTTTGCTGGTGGTCCATTTTCCTTTGATCTATTGATTTGTGGCTTCTTCCACAGCCATAGAAGGTCCCTTGTCTGAAAATCCTGACAAGAGCACAAACACTACTGCCTGTCCAGGCTAGTCAGTCAGTAAACATATATTGAGCACCTACTATGTACCAGGCACTGGGCTAAGCATTGAGGATACAAAGAGAGGCAAAAGGCAGTCCCTACCCTCAAGGAGCTCCCAGTCTAATGGGTATAGAAAGCATACAAGCAGCACCCTGTATGGCTTCCCTGAGGGATGGTGGGAGTAAGGCAGGCTGCATGGGACTTTATTTCTGACTGTATCACTGTTTTTCTGTCCCTACCCTACCATACAGTCCATTCTGTACTTGGTTACAAGTATCAATAAACCATTTTGACCCTCCCCCCCCAAAAAAGTCAAGAATTAGGATGGGAAAATGAGCAAACAACAAAAAGTAATCTGACCATAAAAAGTTACTATGGTGACAGGGAGCATCAAAGTATAAACTCACAAAAAGGCAACAATGTCAAAATTGCTACATCCAAAAGTCTCAAAGAAAAATGTGAGTTGGTTTCAGGCCCAAAAAGGAATTCCAGAAAGAGCTCAAAAAAATCTTAAAAATCAAATAAAAGAGGTAGAGGGAAAATTCAGAGAAGAAAGGAGTGATGCAAGAAAATCATGAAAAGGAGTTAACAACTTGGTAAAGGAGGCACAAAAATACTAAAGAAAATAACACCTTAAAAACAGAATAGGCAAAATGGGGAAACACAAAAAAATCCACTGAAGAGAATTCCTTAAAAAGCAGAATTTGCCAAGTGGAAAAAAGAGGTACAAAAATTCACTGAGGAAAAGAACTCCTTAAAAACAGAATTGGACAAATAGAAAAGAAGGTACAAAGACTCGCTGAAAAAAATAATTCCTTAAAAGTTAGAATTGGGCAAGTAGAGTCATCAAGAAACCAATAAAACAAGATCAAAAGAATTTTTTTAATTGAAGAAAATGTGAAATATCTTACTGGAAAAACAACTGACCTAGAAAAGAGATTCTAGGGGAGACAACTTAAGTGAGGGTCAAAAAAAGAGCTTAAAGATCCATATTACAAGAAATTACCAAGGAAAACTGACCTGATATTCTAGAACCAGAGGGTAAAATACATATTGAAATAGTCCACCAATTGCCTCTTGAAAGAGATTCCAAAATGAAAATCCCCAGTAATAATACAACCAAATTTCAGATTTTCAAGCTCCCAGGTCAAAGAGAAAATACTGTAAGCAACCAGAAAGAAAGAATTCAAAGATCATGGAGTCACAGTCAGGATAATACAAGATTTAGAAGTTTTCACACTGAAGGATCAAAGGGCTTAGATTATGATATTCCAGAAAGCAAAGGAGCTAGGATTACAACAAAGAATTACCTACCTAACAAAATTGAGTATAATCCTTTGTGGGGAAAATGGATATTCAATGAAATAGAGGTCTTTCAATCATTCCTGATTGAAAAAAAAAAACAGAGCTGCTTAGAAAATTTGACTTTCAAATATAAGAACAAAGAGAAAGATAAAAAGGCAAACAGGAAAGAGTAATCATAAGGGATTCACCAAGGTTAAACTGTTTGCATTCTTTCATGGGAAGATGATACTTATAACTTCTAAGAACTTTACCATTATTAGGGCAGTTAGAAATACTATACATAGAAAAAGGACACAGGTATGAGTTGAATATGATGAGATAATATCTAAAAAAATTAAGGAGTGGGAAAGAGGAATGCACTAAAAGAAGGGGAAAAGATGATGTAGAATGGGATAAATTATCTCACACAAAAGAGGTACAAAAGAACTTTTACAGTGGAAGAAAAGATGGGGGATATGTGGGGCAACACTTGATCCTTACTCTCATCAAAATTGGCTCTAAGAAGGAATAGCAAGCACACTCAGTGGGGTAGAGAAATCTGAATGACCTTACAGGGCAGTAGGAGGGGAAGGAAATAAGAAAAGGAGGATAGAAAGGAGAGCAGAATGGGAGAAGTAAAAGTCAGAAGCAAAATACTTTTCAGAATGGACAGGGTGAAAGGAGAGAGAGACAGAGTAGGATAAATAGGAGGGAAATAGAATGGAAGGAAATAGAATCAAGACTGTAAAAAAAAATTTTCTAGCACATTTCTCTAATAAAGGCCTCATTTCTGATATAAATAGAAAAGTGAGTCAAATTTATAAAAACAAGACCCATTCCCCAATTGATAAATGGTCAAAGGATATGAACAGGCAGTTTTCAGACAAAGTAATCAAGCTATCTAGAGTCATAGGAAAAGTGTTCTAAATCACTATTGATTAGAGAAATGCCAATTAAAACAACTTTGAGCTAACACCCCACACCTAACAGATTGACTAATATGACAGAAAAGGAAAATGACAAATGTTGGAGGGGATATAGACACAAAAAAAGGAAAAAAGGATTTTTATATAAAATATTTATAGCAACTCTTTAAATGGTGTCAAAGAATTGGAAATTGAGGAGATACCCATCAATTGGGGAATGTCTGAACAAGTTGTGGTATATGATTGTGATAGAATACTATTGTACTTAAGAAATGACAAGCAGGATACTCTCAGAAAAACCTGGAAAAGACTTGAACTGATGTAGAGTTAAATGAAAAAACCAGGAGAACATTATACACAGTAATAGCATTATTGTACAATAATCAATTGTAAATGACTTATGTCTTCTCAGTAATACAGTGATCCAAGACAACTCTGAAAGATTTATGATGAAAAATGTTCTCCACCTCCAAGGAAAGAATTGATGGAGTCTGAATGCAGATTGAAATATATTTCCTTTTACTTTACTTTTGTTGGTTTTACTTTTATTTTTGGTCTGTTTTGTTTTACAACATGACTAATATGGACTGCATATGTGTAACCCAATTGCTTGACTTCTCAATGAACAGAAGGAAAGGCAGGGTGGGAGAGAGTTTGGAACTCAAACTTTAGAAAAATATATCTTAAAATTGTTTTCACGTATAATTGGGGAAGATTTTGTGTGTGTGTGTGTGTGTATGTGTGTGTATGATGAAGAATTCCCAATAATAATCTCTTTCCTCACCTTCATCCTACTATATCAACTGTTTGTTGTGCATCTCCATAGAACTAAATACATGTGCTGAACAAAAAACTTCAGGGACTTATTATTGCTATGAAATAAAATTATCTCCTCAGTATAGTGTTTAAAATTACCTGGACAAACTGGAACCAATCTACAGTTCAAGTCTTTTTTTTCAAGAAACACCTCCATTCCAGACAAACTAGTCTACTTGCTTTCTCCCAAATTCAACACTTTTATTTCTTGCATTCATACATACACATATCTAGAGGATATTCCTTCCTCATCTCCACAGTGTCCTTATCTTCACTCAAAGCTCTCAGCTCAGGTACAGTCTCCTTGGTGAAGCTTCCCCCAACTTTGACAGATGTTAAATGATATCTCACTTCTCAAATTTCCTCATATTTAATTTTCTTTATTTACCAACCTAATCTAAAACTAATGTATTTAATTTCTTTCTGTAATTAATAAATGTTAAGTAAGTTGTTTTCTTGCTATTATTTTTTTTTCCCAGGAGTCTCCTACACTTCTTTCAACTCACATAAGATGCCTAGAGTGGCTGTTTTTAATACAACACTTTACTATCACTAGCCTGGCTATTTCCAGATAACTAGGAAATCAATTTTTGTTTGTTGCTTTCTGTTTCTTTATGACTTTCACTATAAAAGTTATTGGGCCTATTACCTTTTAATATGTTGACACAACTCCTAGGGAAGTTAAATGTATGAATTAGAGAACAAACAAGTTTAGGTTGAAACTTCATTTGACCTTATGTTTGTTACATTAAGTTATGAAAACATCATTGTAGTGAACATAAAAAATCTGAAATTCAAAATAAAATTCATTTAAAATCTTTGACAAATAATTATATAATTCTTTGTTTTACCCCCCTTTCTATATTACTTTAATAAAAATGACTCATTTCTTACCACTCAATGAAACTTCAGACAGGAAATGCATAAAAGTTAAATGTAGAAAGTGGTATTTAAGCTATGTTTTGAGGGAAACTAGGAATTCTAACAGGTCCAGATTGAAAAGGGAGTTTATTCCAGTCACAGAGAACAGCTATTACAAAATCATGGAGAAAGGAGATTCAGTATAGCATATTTTATTATTCAGTCATTGTTCAGTTGTGTCTGGCTCTTTGTGACCCCACTTGGGGTTTTCTTCACAAGGATATTGAAGTGGTTTGCCATTTCCTTCTCTAGCTCATTTTACAGATGAGGAAACTGAGGCAACCAAGGTTAAGTGACTTGCTCAGAGTCACACAGCTGGTAAGTGTCTGAGGCCAGATTTGAATTCAGATCTTCCTGATGCCAGGTCTGGTGCTGTATCCACTATATCATCTAGGTACCTGTGTAGTATATGAGGAACCTTAAAAAGCAAGTTTGGCTGGACATAGTCGGCAAAAGAGGAGTACAATGTATAAAAAGAATAAGAATGTCCATGGAGTCTTTGGGATGGCTTCCTGAAATGTTATATCCTATCTTGCTTCTGCTTTATGGCAAGAGATTGAAACAACTAGAGGAGGCTACACATGTTAGGAATATTGACTCTCAAAGAAGTCAACATATGAGAAAGACTCTTTGTAATACATTCATTGTTTCAAGACATGCTTAAGGGGAATTGGAGAAAATCCAGGCAAATGAAAGCTAAACTACCATCACAACCCCATTTCAGAATTAATGAAAGAATGAATGAGCATTTACTAAGTGCTGGCACTGGGGATATAAATACAAATAAGAGAGACGATCCCTGCCATTGAGGAGCTTACATTTTAATAAGAGAAAAAGACACATACAGGGAAACGTTGATCAGTGTAGTGTTAAAATGTATTGACTTAGGTACTCTCAACTGGTATAAAACAGAGCTGATGGTGGAAAATCTCCTACATCAATAACACATTTTTCCTGTCCATTAAAAGATCCCATTGTACTTATTGTTTGTTATATACAAAAAAGCGTTCAGGACAGATGATTTTACAACATAGTATAACCAATCTGCATAATAAAATCATTCAAGATTCTTTAGACTCCACTAATAAGTGCAAAATTTTCAATAATTTTAGATAATAAACATTAGTCCAGGTGAAAAAGAGAGACAGAAAGACAGAAACAGAGATAAACAATAACATGGTTGGCTAGTACATAGTAAGACATTAATAAATGCATGCTGACTATGTATTTGCAAAGATACTCTCCATTATGATGTAGGATGGTGGTGTCAAACTCAAATAAAAATTGCTCCCTTAAAATTGACTTAGAAACCACAAATTAATATTATCTAGATTGTTTTATATTTTTACTTATTTTGTTAAACATTTACCACTAACACTTTAATCAGTTTTGGGTAACACTCCGGAGTTTGCTGGCCCCAGAGTTTTAGGAGAATCAGCACTGATTCCCTAGCTGAAAAGGGATTCTCTGTGCATAGTGCACTCCTCACGATGCCCGTGTTTACAAATGATATTTTGCTAATTACATCAATCCTCAGAACATTTCACAGACTTGTGGAAGAGACATGTAATCACTCAGAGGATTTCAGCTGGTTCATCCTTCAGGACATACAAAGTAAATGCCGTCTACTGCCCCAATTTCAAGAGGCATTTGGGTCAACAGTCAAGAAGAGAATTTGACCATTAGGATGCATATCTGAAATAAAAGGTGTAGCTGGATGATAAACCAAGCCTAATTTACACAGGCTGTTCTATCAGGACTTAGCATGGGTCCCTGTGCTGGACAAAGAGACACCACATATCAGACTGTTACCACATCCAGTTTTTTTTTTTACCACATCTTTAGTCATTCGTGTTATTGTTATCGTATCATTTGATAATTTTAGCAAAAAGGAACAATTAGCACAGTTGTAATCCAAGTGTTAAATGAAGTTAATTAAAGAACTCCAAATTGATTGGCAATCAGATCCTCCATATGAACCCAGGTGGCAGAAATGCATGCCATTGTCAGTCCCATAAAGCCCTTCTAACTTTCTAAGACTTTCTAGAGACTGTGTCCTGCTGGTCTGGTTGGCAAAATGCCAATGTCATCTTCAAGCCACAATGATAATCAATAGAGAACTTTGATCTAAAATTAGCATATGTACAAAAATACATAGTGCATTTTAAATTTGATTTCCTTTTTTCTTTAAAATCCCAACTAAACCCCCATCTTCCACAAGAAGTCTTTCTTAACCCCTCTTAATTATGGTATCTTCTTTCTCTTAATTGTTTTCTACTTACCCTGATTATATCACGTTTGCTTGTTGTCTACCCAATTAGACTGTGAGTTCCCTGAAGGCACCTGTGAGTTCTCTTCTTGTATACAGTGCCTGAAACATAGTAGGTGCTCAATAAATGTTTACTGATTTGTTTCAGTGTATCACTATATTAGATTTGGCAGTACAAAAAGTACAAACAATTAAGAAGATGACTGAACTAAAACATAGATTATAAATGATGTGGAGGCCAAAGAGTAGTTCCCAATTTATTTCTCTCTAAAGTAGATGGATGCCTGCTGCTCATACTTTAGCTATTTGA
Organism: Vombatus ursinus; assembly: GCF_900497805.2. Lineage (NCBI taxonomy): Eukaryota > Metazoa > Chordata > Mammalia > Diprotodontia > Vombatidae > Vombatus > Vombatus ursinus. The sequence continues at coordinate 14,438,278 of NW_020954687.1, forward strand.
GATAATGAAGTTACAATATTGAACAGCTTTTCCACAGAAATACTTGATAACTTCATCGTGCTGTTTATCACTGGAAAAATGAAACTGCCTTCTTGAGGTATGATTGCTTTATGGTGGCTATAATTTGATACTAACTATTAGCTACAACATCAATTTCTAGTTCATTTAAATTAAGCCATGTTCTACCAATGGAATACCTAATCATAGAAAGATTAAGTAGTTTCACAGATTTTTTTAAAAGAAAAGTTAAAATCCATTGCACATTATTTTTTTTTACTTTGTTTGAATTCTTCTTTTACATCTGCTTTCACACATCAGAAGAAAAATATATTTTAATAATATTTTATTTTCCCTAATTACTCTTTAAAACAATTTTTAACATTTTTTAAAGTTTTGAATTCCAAATTCTATTTCTCCATCCCTTTCTCACCTCCCTCTTCCCAGAGATGGTAAGCAATCCAAGATAAGTCATATATGCACAATTATGTAAAACATTTCCACATTAGTCACTTTATACAGGAAGACTCAAAGAAAAAAATGAATGAAAGGAAGGTAGAAAAATAGCTTGTTTCAGTCTGTATTTAGACAATATCAGTTCTTTTTCTAGAGGCAGATAGTATGCTTCATCATGAGTCCTTTGGGATAGTCTTAGATCATTGCATTGCTGAAAATAGTTGTCATTCACAGCTCTTCATCAAACAATATGGCTTGTACTATGCGCAATGTTCTCCTGGTTCTGCTCACTTCACTCTGCATCAGTTCATATGTCTTTGTAGTTTTTTTTTTTTCTGAAATTATCCTGCTTGTCATTTCTTATCAGACAATAGTATTCCATCACAGTCATATACCACAGCTAGTTCAACCATTCACCAACTAATGAGCATCCCATCAATTTACAATTCTTTGCCACTACAAAATGAGCTGCTATATATATTTTTTGTACAAAAAGGTCTTCCCCCAATTTTTTAAAAAATCTCTTTGGGATACAGACTTTAAAGTGGTATTGTGACATCAATGGATATGCACAGTTTTGCAGCCCTTAGGGCATAGTTCCAAATTGCTCTCCAAAATGGTTATATTGGTTCACAATTCAACCAACAGTACATTAGTGTCTCAGTTTTCTCATATCCCCCTCATTTATCATTTTCATTTTTGTCATATTAGCCAATCTGATAGATGTGAGGTGGTACCTCAAAGTTGTTTTACTTTTCATTTCTCTAATCAATAGTGATTTAAAGCATCTGGACAAATGCATTTGTAAGATTATTTGAAAGATAGGAAGCACAGAAGATAAGATGCTGGATTTGGAATCAGAAAAACCTGATTTCAAATTTATCCTTAGATGATTACTAGCTTTGTGACCTCAGACAAGTCATTTAGCCTCTTTCTGCCTCAGTTTCCTCAACTGAAAAATGGGAATGTTAATAATAGCACTTCTTAGGGTTGTCGTGAGAATCAAATTAGATATTTGTAAAAAGCTTAGCACAGCTTCTGGAACGTTTTTTGTTGTTGAGTCATTTCAGTCATGTCTGACTCTCTGTGACCCTTTGTGGAGTGGTCTTGGCAAAGATACTAGAGTAGTTTGCCATTTACCTTCTTCAACTCATTCTACAAATGAGGAAATTGAGGCAATTAGGGTTAAGTGACTTGCCCAGAGTCATAAAGTTAGTAAGTATCTAAGGTTGGATTTGAACTCAGGTCCTCCTGACTTCAGGGCTGGTGTTCTATCCACTGTGTGACCTAGCTGCCTAATGTGCCTAGCTGGCACATTATAGATGCTTATTAAATTCTTCCTTCCTCCCTCCCTCCTTGCCTCCCTCTTCCCTCCCTTTCTTCCTTCTTTCCATCTATCCATCTGTCCAAGTATAGCTGAAGTGGTTTCATGGTTACAGATAAGCAAAACCTTACTAATGTCTTTAATAAATATCTTTGAATATTAAGACAAGGGCAAACTAAAAATGTCTAAGTTATTGTGACATGATATATTAGATTCTTTGTTCATTTAGGGCAGGGGCTGGGGGGAGAGAAAAAAATTACATGACAATTTCATTGTATATTGGAAAGGAATAACAAGTTGTGCATAGTAAACTTGCAATTTCATGTACAGTCATCTTTTTTATTGTACTGTGTTATAGAAATGCTTGTTTTACTCCATAACTTAAAAATAAAATTATAAATAAATAAAAACTTTTGATAAATGATAAATTAACTTAAAAAGAAAATTTGATAGCAAGGCTGGTTTACCAAAGGTGAGTATTTGCTTTGAAACAGCTAATATGCATTAATATTTCTACCTACAATTAAAGGGGAATGAAGCAACTAAGTGAGGCACTACTTTTTTCAGTTTCTAATTAGAATTGCCCAAGTGGTCAAACCCAATTGCTCAGAAGTGATAAAAAAATTATGGTTCAAAAATCAAACTTCTTTTGGTGGTAGTATATTGATTTGCTGGATTATAACCAAGTATTAAGGAGGTAATAAAACTGCCTTCTGGTACTTTTAGAGTAAAGAATCTTTCTTGTTCACACACTGAATTGTTCGGTGGTAATCAAAGTGCACCCAGGAAGCCTTTAGTGACTTCATGAGTGTTTTCAAGAAACTTGGAAAATTTTAAAGAACAGAAAACATATATTATACCAATGTAGTGACACACTAAAACAAATCAATCAGTCAGTAACTCTCTGACGTCTCTCATCCTAAAAAGGAGATCTTTTTAGGCCTACCTTTATCTCTGTCTCTCTCATCTTCATTTTTTAATCAATCTTCCTATTTCATCACTCAACTGAAAAATGCTTTCTCATAAGGTACCAATGATTTTTTCATAGCAAAATCTTATAACTATTTTTTTCATATTTCATTTTGTTTTTTTTTCAATTTTCATCCTTAATTGGTACGTCACATTTGATGCTGTTGACTATCATCTGCTCATAGATATACTCCTCTCTGGGTTTTCCTGACAATTTCTTCTCTTGATTGTCCTCTTACCTTTATGACTTTTCTTGATCTCCATTGCTGAAATTCATCACTTGTGCCATGCCTACCAACTGTGAGTGTACTCCAAGACTGTGGACTAGGCCTCATTTTTACTCTCTACACTTTCTCCAGACATTGTATACAATGCAACCTCACCAATGGCCATGTGTCACCATTTCTATGCAGATGATTCCCAGATTTTATATATTCCAGGCCCAATCTATCTCTTAAGCTCTAGTTCTTCTTCACCAACTATATACTGAACATTTCAAATAAGATGTATGGTTAGCATTCCAAACTAAGTATGTCCAAAATAAAATTATCTTTTCCCCCTAAACCCAACCCTCTTCTATAATTTCCTATTACTGCCCAGGTCACCACAATTTTTCTAATCACCTAGATTCCAATACTTTCATGTCATTCTTCTCATTGTCTTATCGCACATAACCTGTCAATTTTCAAATCTATTCATTTATGGCCTATAATATTCCTCATATATGTTACTTCCTCTCTAGTCACATAGCCACCACGATCCTAGTTCAGGCCTTATGCAACAGCCCTCCAGGTGGTCTTCTTTCCTCAAGTCTTTCCCCATTTCAATCTAAAGTTCACAAAGCTGCCAAAGTAAATTTCCTAAAGCAAAGCCCTGATTGTGGCAACCTTCTATTCAATAAACTCCTGTGGTTCCCTATGCTTTTAAGGTAAAATATAAGCTCTTCAGTTTGGGAATTAAAGCAGTTTGCAACATTGTTCCTTCCAGTTCATTTGGCCAATGATTGTCCTCCAAGAACTCTCTAATCTAATCATAATAGTCTGCTCATGGTTTTACATGCACAATTCTCTATCTCCTATATTTATGACTTTTCAAAGATTGTCCTCCATGCTGGAATGCACACTTTCTTTAGCTCTGCGTTTTGGAATCCCTGGTTTCCTTCATGATTTAGCTCAAAGCACTACCTTCTACATGAAGTCTTTCCTGATCCTCATTGTTACAAGTCCACTCTTTTCCAAAACTAAATAATATATATCCTGCAAATATTTTGTATGTACTTATATGTACATGTCTCTTATTGTAGAATGTAGGACTCCTAAAGGAAAGAGTCCTTGAAGGAAAGAACTATTTAACATTATGCAATCCAGTATTTCACAATACAGGAAATAGTCTTTGTATCCTTAACACTTAAAACAGTGTAAGTATTTTAATATAGTTTTTATTTATTTCATTAAATACTTTCCAATTACATGCATACATGCATGTGAGTGCAGTCATGTAAAACATATTTCCATATTAGCCGTGTTGCAAAAGAAAACCCAGATCAAATGTTTAGATTTCTTTTTATTAAAGCCAAAAATGTTTTGTTATTGTGACTATACAATCCCTGAGTTTTTCTTGGCACATAGACTCCCGAGTATTTTATATTATATGCAATTATTTTAAATGGAATTTCTCTGTGTCTTAATGCTGGGTTTGGTTACATAAAAAATGCAGATGTTTTATATTTTTTTATATCTTGCAACTTTGCTGATATTATTATTTATTTCAAATAGTTTTTTTTAGTTGATTGGTATTTTCTAACTTTATCATTATATCATTTTCAAAGTGACAGTTTTGTTTCCTCATTGCCTATTTTCATTCTTTCTATTCTTTTTTTTGTCATTGTTATAGCTAGCATCTTTAGTACACTGTTGAATAATAATGGTAATGATGTATATCCTTGCTTCACCCCTGATCTTATTGTGAAGACCTCAAGTTTATCCCAACTACAGATACTTGCTCTTGGTTTGAGACAGATAAGACTTATCATTTTAAGAAAGGTTACAAGGGGGTGGAGCCAAGATGGTGGAAAAAGGCAGGGACTCACCTGTGCTCTCTCCCAAACCCTTCCAAAGATGTTTAACTAAAGCCCTAAAACAAATCCTGGAGTGGAAAAGCCCACAAAATCATGGGGTGAAACAATTTTCTAGCCAAAGGCAATTTAAAAGTTTGGTGGGAAAGGTCTATCACACCAAGGTAAGAGTGGAGGGCAATCAAGTATAGCCTGCACCAGCACAGACTAGGCCCCAGCAAACCATGAGCAGGCCTTGGGAGTGACTGAATCAGCTGCTTCTGGAGCTTTCAGCCTGTAGATGGTAAGGGGGTTGAACAACTGGCCAGGAGGAGATTACAGGATTCTCTTTGCTGGCACTGGGGGCAGGACTCTATTGCTTTACCCATACTCAGATCAAGGGTGAAGTCCTGGGTGACAGTCCCAGGGTGAGAAGGAGCACTAGCCCATCAAAGTTTGCTGCTGCAGTGGGGCAGGGACCCTTATCACAGTTGAATGGCATAAAAGAGTGCTCATGGTCACTCACTTAACAGAGCATAGACCAGAAGAGTAGTAAACACACCTCTCCATAGATCATACCATCATAGAAAAACTGAAAACTTACAGGTCCCTAGAAGTATCTGTGAAAACAGCTACATGAAACCCCTGAAGCTTAGGACAGTGTGCCCTCCACCCTGAAATAAGAGCCTCACTTTAGCAAAGAATTAAAAGTCAAGAAATAGTCTGGGGAAAATGATCATACAACAGGAAAAAAAAATTATGATCATAGAAAGTAACTATGGTGACAAGGAAGATCAAAACAAACACTCAGAAGAAGACAGCAAAATCAAACTCCTAAGTCCAAAAACTTCAAGAAAAATCTGAATTCGTTGGAGGCCATGGAAGAGCTCAAAAAGGATTTTAAAAATCAAGTAAGAAAGGTAGCAGAAAAATTGGGAAGAGAAATGAGAGTGAAGCAAGAAAATCATGAAAAGAGTCAACAGCTTGGTAAAGAAGACATAAAAAAGAACTGAAGAAAACAACACCTTAAAAAACAGTGTAGAAAAATGATAAAAGAGGTACAAAAAGCCAATGAGGAGAAGAATGCCTTGAGAAGCCAAATGGAAAAAGATAAACAAAAATTTACTGAAGGGAAGAACTCCTTAAAAAGCAGAATTGGCCAAATGGAGAAAGGCACAAAAATTTACTAAAGAAAAGAACTCAAAAAATAGAATTGGCCAAATGGAAAAGGAGGTACAAACCTCACTGAAGACAATAATTCCTTAAAAATTAGAATTGAGATGGAGGATTCTGGGAAGATAGTAGAGTAGGTCAGAAAATCCTAAGCTCTAAAATGTTTTCTCACAAAAGAGATAGAATAGTGTCTCAGGTTGAACATAGAGCTGTCAAAATAAATAAGAGTGGGGGCACAACAGGTGTTCTCCTGGCAGATCTGAAGAAAATTCCCAGGACAAGGTTTGGTCCCTGTGAAGAGTAAATACCTCCAAACTAGGCCCTAGGTCCACTTAAACAATAAGCAGCAAACCCTGGGGTTAGATGGGTTGGGAGACTGCCATGACCCAGAGCCCCAGCCACAGGAACTTTTATCCCAAGGATAGTGAGAGGAGTTGGGCATCTGAACTAGGGAAGATTGAGGGAACCTGTGCTGACAAGGAACACCAGAACCAGCATATGTCTGGTAAGTGGAGAAGCAGGTGAGTGGAGATGCTTGTGGCTGTGGGCACTTACAGGAGGCTTTAGGTCTTGCTTCCACTTCCAGGCCAGAAAGGAGAACTGAAGCTCTCAGGATAGAAGCACCATCCCCCATCCCCCAGGACTTGAGGTGATGACAAAAATTAAGTTACTACTACTAAAAAAAAAAAATGCACAGGCAACAGAGAAAGAATTCAGCCATAGAGAGTTACTATGGTAATAGAAAAGACCTGGGGTTCATTTTCACAGGATACTGAAGCAAAGAAACTCTCTTCTAATCCAAAAAGTAATATCAAATGGTCACCTGCCCAAAAAGAATTGATAGAAGAACTTAAAAAAAGACTTTAAAAATCAAATGAGAGAGATTGAAAAAAAAGACTAAAAAGAAAAAAAAGAACAATCTAAGAAAAAACAAAAGATTATGATTGATCAGTGAAGTTATAAGACATCAAGGAATAATAAAACAAAATATAAAGATGAAAAATAGAAGAGAAAGGGAAACATAAGAAAAACAATTGATCTGAAGAACAGATCAAGAAGAGAAAGCATAAGAATAATCAGACTACCTGAAAGTTCTGATAAAAAAATGAACATTGATATAATAATACAAGAAATAATTAAAGAAAATTTTCTTGAAGCATTAGAACAAGAGGGTAAGGTAAAAATAGAAAAAAACCCATTGATCACTACCTGAAAGAGATTCTGTGAGGAATACCCACAGGAATATTACAGTCAAATTATGAATCCCCCAGCTTAATGATAAAATGTTATAAGCAACAAGAAAAAAACAATTTAAATATGGTGGTGCCACAATTAGAATCATACAAGATGTAGCAGTGACAACACTAAAAGACCACAGGTCTTGGAACACTACATATCAAAAAGCAAAAGAACTGGGATGCTGGTCAAAAATAGCATACCCAACAAAGCTAATCATAATCCTGAATGAAAAAGGTAGGGCATTTAATGAACTGTCAGCCTTTCAGGACTTTGTTAAAAAAAATGAACTCAATAGAAGATTTAACATACATGATTCAAGAGAAATATAATATACGTAGACTAATCACAAGGGACTCACTGAGGACAGACTGTTTATCTTTTTTGTATGTAAAATGTAAAACATATGTCAAAAATTGTTAATAATAATTGGGCAGTTCATAAGAAAGATTGGGGTAGACCTGATGATATGACTTTAAAAAGTAAAACCATTTAGGAACAGCTAAAAAGAGTAATTATCTTATACAAATGAGGTACAAGAGGAAGAACTAACACAGATGAATTAAATGGGAAAGGAAGGCTGTTAGTTCTGGAATCTTCCTTTTTTGGAATGGGTTCAAGAGGAAATAATACATATATTTCTAGAAACGTGTAAAAATTGGGGGGCAGAGCCAAGATGGCAGAGTAAAAGCAGTGACTTGCTTGAGCTCTCCCCCAAACCCCTCCAAATACCTGTAAAAATGACTCCAAACAAATTCTAAAGCAGCAGAACCCACAAAAAGACAGAGTGAAACAAATTTCCAGCCCAAGACAACCTGGGTGGCAATCCTGGGGCAAGGAGGAGTGCTGGCATGGTGGAGCTTGTAGTGGTGGTGGAGAGGAAATCCTCCTCACAGTTCCAAGGAAGAAAAGAATGTTTGTGGTCACTCATGGATCAGAGCACAAGCCAGGAAAGGAGTAAACACCCCACTCCATATCATACCACCTTGGAAGAACTGAAAATTTACAGGTCCTTAGAAGTATTTCTGAAAACAGCTGCATGAAATCCATGAAGCTTGGGACAGTACATTCTTCACACTGGAAGCAGACCCCTACTTTAACAAAGAGTTTATAACTCAAGTAATTGGCTGGGATCATGAGCAAACCTCACAAGAAAAAAGTCAGACCATAGAATCATTCTTTGGTAACAAAGAAGACTGAAACATACAACCAGAAGAAGACAAAAAAGTCAAAGCTCCTATATCCAAAGCGTCCAAGAAAAATAGTAATCAGTCCCAGGCCATGGAAGAGCTCAGAAAGGATTTTGAGAAGCAAGTAAGAAAAGTAGAGGAAAAACTGGGAAGAGAAATGAGAGTGATGCAAGAAAATCATGAAAAACTAGTCAACAGCTTGCTAAAGGAGACCCAAAAAATACTGAAGAAAATAACACCTTAAAAAAATAGACTAACCCAAATGGAAAAAAGAGGTCCAAAAAGCCAATGAGGAGAAGAATGCCTTAAAAAGCAAAATTGGCCAAATGGAAAAGGCAAAGTATAAAAATCTTCTAAATTCAGAAAAATAAAATGTTAAGGAGATAGAGGGAGAGAGGATAAGGGAGGAATCTTTAGAGAGGAGGGTGAGAGTTAAAAAGTTAAAGGGTAGTATAGAAGGATGTTTAGCTTAATAAGAATGGGAGGTTAAGGAGGGATCCTTGGAGGGGGTGTAGGTTAAGTAAGAGGATGGTAAGATAGCAGATAGAAGTAAAGTAAAGGAGTTAAGTGCCCATGCTTAAGTGTAGTCTTCTTAGGAGGAAGGAGTATCAGCATATATGCATATGGGATATATAAATATATCCACACTTAATTGTAGCATCCAGGAGGGGGAGGGAAGGAAAGGGGAAAAAGAATAAAATAAAAAGTGGAACAAAAGAAAATTTACAAGGAAGCAAAGAAAAGATGGACAGCTCTCAATACAACACATAGTATTTATTTATAGACTTTCTTAAAATGGAAATTTATTGCTATATATTTTGAATCCTCTCATATTCTGCTATGAACATGACATTTTTTTCTTTTCTTATTTTATATTTATGTTTTAATATTTAAGTTTACAGTAAAAATAAAAAATAAAATAATGAAAAAATAAAAGACAATTTGAAATATGAGAAAAACAGCTGACCAGGAAAATATAACCAGAAGAAAGAATTTTAAAATTATTGGACTACCTGAAAGATATGACAAAAAAAAGAATCTAAACATTATCTTTCAATAAATTATCAAGTAAAACTGTCCTGATATTCTAGAACCAGAGAGTAAAATAGAAATTGAAAGAATCCACCAATCAGCTCCTGAAAGAGGTCTCAAAATGAAAACTGCCAGGGATATTATAGCCAAATTCAAGACCTCCCAGGACAGGGAAAAAAAAAATACTGCAAACAGCCAAAAAGAAACAATTCAAGTATTGTGAAGCCATAGTCAGTATAACACAAGATGTAGCAGCTTCTACATTAAAGGATGGGGGGATATGTTTTCTTTTATAACATGACTAATATTGAAATACAGTTTGCATAATTACATATGTATAATCTATATAAAATTGCTTGCCTTTTCACTGAGGTGGATGGGGAGGGAAGGAGAATTTGGAACTCAGTTTTTAAAATGAATGATAAAAATTATGTAAAGCATTTTGGAACTATGCCCAAATATTTATAGCAGCCACTCTCCAATTGATGGGCATCCCCTCAACTCCCAAATCACCTACCCAGCAAAACTGAGTATAATCCATGAGGGGAAAAAATGGATATTCAATGAAATGAAGCCATTCCTGATGAAAAGACCAGAGCTGAATAGAAGATCTAACTTTTAAATACAAGGCTCAAGAGACACATAAAAAGGTAAACAGTGGCTGAACAATTTGTAGTGTATGATTATGATGAAATACTATTGTAATATAAGAAACAATAAGCTAGATGCTCTCAGAAAACCCTGGAGAGACTTACATGAACTGATGCAAAGTGAAGTGAGTAGAACCAGGAGAACATTATACACCATAACAGCAATATTGTAAGATGATCACTTGTGAATGACTTAGCTATCCTAAGCAATACAATGATCAAAGATAACTTTGAAGGACTTAACGATGAAAACTGCTATCCATCCCCAAAGGGAAAAAAAATTGATGAATTCTGAATACAAATCAAAGCATATTTTTTAAACTTTATTTTGGGGGGGTATTTTGATCTATATTTTGTTTTATTGAATTCAATATTATTCTAATATTGAAATACAGTTTGCATAATTACACATGTATAATCTATATTAAATTGTTTGCCTTCTCAATGAGGGGGGTAGGGAGGGAAGGAGAATTTGGAACTCATTTGTTAAAATGAATGATAAAAATTGTTTTTACTTGTAATGGAGGAAATAAAATATTAAATTAAAATAAAAGTTCCACTGATTACTATGCTTTCTAGTATTTTTAATAGGAATGGATATTGTATTTTGTCAAAGGCTTTTTTCTGTGTATGTTGATGTAATCATATGATTTTTGTTGTTTTTGCTATTGATATAGTCAATTACGCTGATAGATTTTCTAGTGTACTAATATAATAATTTCCTAGTATACTAATTGAACCAGTTCTGCATTCCTAGCATAAATCCACCTACTGATAGTGTATGGCAAGGGTAGGGAACCTGCGTCCTTGAGGCCACATGTGCCCTTTAGGTCCTCAAATGCGGCCCTTTCATTGAATCTAAACTTCACAGTTTGGATTAATCCCCTTAATAAAATGATTTGTTGAGGCAGGTAAGTGGTACAATGGATAGACCACTGGCCCTGAAGTCAGGAGGACCTGAGTTCAAATCCAGCCTCACACCAAACACTGGACACTTACTAGCTGTGTGACCCTGGGCAAGTCACTTAACCTCAAATGCCTTAAAAAAAATAAAAGGATCTGTTCTGTAAAACTTGGACTCAGTCAAAAGGTCGCATCCAAGGACCTAGAAGGTCACATGTGGCCTTGAGACTGCAGCCTCCCCACCCCTGTTTAGGCTTTGTGATACAATGCTGCAATCTACTTGCTAGAATTTTATTTAAAATTTTTACACAGATATTCATTAGGGAAATTGGTCTATAGTTTTCTTTCCCTGTTTTAGATCTTCCTGGTTTAGGTATCAGTACCATATTTGTGTCATAGCAGAAATTTGGTATGACTCCTTTCTTACATATTTTTCAAATTGTTTATAAAGTGTTGGTATTAATTGTTCCTTAAATATTTGGTAGATTCACTTGTAAATCTGTCTGATCCTGGGCCTTTTTTCTCAGAGAGCTTATTGATGGATGATTTTTTCAATTTATTTCTCTAAGAGACAGTTATTTAAGTTTTATTTCCTCTTCTATTAATATTGGCAATTTATATTTTTGTAAAAAATTATAGATTTTACTTAGATTGTCAGTTTTACTGGAATAAAATTGGGCAAAATAACTCCTAATAATTGCTCCTAGTAATTTGGTTTTCCAGTATAGGTATTGAGTAAATAATTTTTGTTTAACTGATTGATTTATATCATCTTTGTAACCTATATTTTTTAATACAATACATTTTTAAATACCTTACTTGTTAACACAGTATGATTAAGAATCATGGAATATTATGGTTTTAGAAATATCTCAAATGCAAGTGCTCTAAATGGCAATGAAAAGATAAATGTTGTTTATAATCCTGAATAATTTTGCCAACTATGACAAATTCATGGGGCCTGAAATAAAAGACATAATGAATGAAACAATATAAATGGGAAAAAAGTAATCAGTCATTTAGTAAGAGGTGGAGGCTACATTATGATTTTGATCTCCACAGAATATTAAAATAATTAGAAAAAAATTAGCCCCATGCTAATAAAATTATATCTGTGATGAAGTTTATAATTGGACTCATTTTCATTACTATCTCATTGAAAACACTGTATTGGAACTTAAATGTCTATGAAAATAGAGAGGAGTTTACAGAGATTCCCAAAATGTGAATAATACACTTTGATTTTGGCTTTTACATTTTATTTTTATATACATTTGAACATGAGTGATATGTAAGATGAGAGGAAACATGATGTTTTATAAAGAATACTAAAGCAAATGAGGGTAGACTTGAATTCTACTTGCAGTTTTTCCACTGAATGGCTGTAGCTACATGGCCAGTAATTTAATCTATCACTTTTCTTATCAATAAAATAAGGGATTTGGACAAGATAATTTTGTAAGACCTTTCCGGTTATAACATTGTAAATTAAATGAGATGTTCAGTTTTATTAATAGGACTTGAAAGTCGCATTATAAAAAGTTAAATGCCTTTTCCCCATCTTTTTTCTTTGAAAGTAAAATGAAATTAAGTCTTTCTATCAATAAGATCCTTAAAATGAGGAGGTTGGACTAGATAACCTCTAAGAAAATTTCCAACTCTAATTCTCTGATAATTGTGACTTCCTGTCATGTCTACATCAAATGAAATAATGCAGAGAAGAAAGGGTAGAAAACAAATTATGGTGACTATTTTGTTTACATATTTCTGAGTAGGCAGGAGATGTTTTTCTCTCTACTATGTTTCCAACATAAAATGCTTTTTAATCAAGCTGTATAATATTCACTATAAGAGACTGAATATTTTTTCATACTCATATGTATCTAGTCAGAGTTACTATCTTCTTTTCTTCTTCTTATTTCTTTACTCTATGTTTTGGTTAAGGGATTGTTGACATTGTAGAACTGTAGGATTTGTGTGTCAGTGACCACAATGAAATCTTACAGCATTAAGATCAAGGAAGATAAACAACAACCATGCTAAAAAGTTGCCTTTTCCTTTCTTCCTTGCTTCATTCCTTCCTTCCTCCCTCTTTCCCTCTCTTCTTTCATTGTTTTCTTCCTTTCTGGAAATCAGTTTCATACTTGTGTACATACCTTTTAATAGGGTGCATGATATCAGGGACTTTCATCAAAATGAAAAATCATCAAACTTAAACATGTGATTTCATATTTCAAATGACTAATGAGATTTGTCAACAACACCAAAGCAGCCTGTTGTTCAATGAAGCTGAAGAACAAAAGTGCATTATGTCTATCTAAGGTAATACTCTTATTTGTGCCTACACATATGTGAATAAGATTTAACTTAATCTTAATGTTCTTAATCACTTCTGACCTGTCATCTTTAATAATATCTTTTAACTACTTTTATATAATTTTGGAAAATCTTATAAACAGATAATTTTAATAGTTTTATGTACTAGTACTAATAACAAAAATAAATCATATTTACATTATGTATGTATAACATTAAAGTCTATGACCATGTTCTTACAACTGTACTGTGAAGCATAAGCATAATTTTCCTACTTTTCTAGATAAGGAAACTGAGTCCCAGGGAGCTAAATGATTTATCTGTGGTCACACAGCTAGCAAGTAGAATTGTATACACTAGCCTAATGGAGAATTAGTATGAATAAAATGTTACCAACAAAAGAATTGCAAACTATCAAGGACCATAAGACTTCTACAAGTAGATCATCATAAGAAAAATGCAAATCAAAATAAATGTGAAGTTTTCCCTACTACCCAGTTAATTTACAAAGAAGATTAAAGGTAGGTGTACAGGTTGTCAAAGAGCAGGCATACTAATACAATTTTGGAGGATTTGCAAATTGGTTTAACTATTCTAGAAATAGGAATTTAAAGTGACTGAAATATATGCACTCTTTGTAGAAGAGATCCTGCTGGCAGGCACATACTCCTAAGTAGTTAAAGACAAAAAAAAAAAGTCACATATTCACACAATACTAATTGCAGGGTTTTTTTTTTTTTTAGTAGCAAAGAAATAGCTACAAAGTATAGGCTTATCATCTGAGGAATGGTTGCACAAATTGTGGTAAAGAAATGCAATGGAATAATATGATCTATTAGGAAATGCTGTATATGAAGAATTCAGAGAAGCATTGGAAGATATATGAAGTATTATCAAGTTATATAAGTACAATTAGGAAAATAATGTACACAGAATTACTAAAATAATATAAACAGAGTAGTCAAATATAATCATAGTGCTGGAGTAGGAAAACTCTTCCCTCCTTTGTAGACATAAAAGACCATGTGGAGCACTTGTAAGGCTTGGTTGATATTGGTTAATCTTGCTTCAATGTCTGTCTGTCTCTCTATCTGTCTGTCTCTGTCTCTGTCTCTGTCTCTCTCTCTTTCTCTTTCCCCCCTCTGCTAAAATGTTAGACTGAATAAGGAAGGAGATGGGTATATTCATAAATTAAGTTGATGTAAAAACAAAAAAAAATCACATAAAAAACAAACATGGAGTTCTTGGTCATATTACTAATAAAATAGAGGAATAATATTTTATCTCCATTCCCCACTAAGTATCAAAAAAGTCTTTAAAAATTCAATTTCATCATATTATTTCATTGTAATTTTTGAGCACTTACTTTATACAAGACATTGTGCTAAATACTACGAGGAAAAATATGAGTGAAATACTGCAATGGCTCTACAGGAGTTCATTGTTTATTAAGAGATATGGCATCATCAATTGGGGAATGGCTGAAAAAATTGTGGTATTATGATTGTGATGAAATACTATTGCTCTCTTAAGAAATGATGAGCAAGATGCTTTCAGAAAAAACTGTGAGAACTTATATGAACTCATGCAAAATGAAGTAAGTAGAACCAGGAGAAAATTATATACCGTAACAGCAGTGTTGTACAATGAACAACTGTGAATGACTTAGCTATTCTCAGCAATATAATGATCCAAGACAATTCTGAAAGACTTATGATGAAACATGCTATCCATCTCCAGAGAAAGATCTGATGAAGTCTAAACACAGATTAAAGTGTATTTTTTTCACCTTCTCTTTTTGTGCTTGCTTTTTTGTGACATGGCTAATATGGAAATATATTTTGCATGATTTTGCACGTATAATTGATATCACATTTCTCACCATCTCAGTGGGTGAAGAAGCGAAGGTAGGAAGAGAATTCAGAACTTAAAATTTTAAAAAAAATGTTAAAAATAAATAATAGTTTTTGAAGGGGGGGAAAAGAGATAAGACATATACAGAAACAAACAAAATGTAAGGAAGATTGTGTTATGAGGCAAAGCCCATGGATTATTAGAGTTGGAAGGCTCTTAAAGACCTTTTTAGTTCACTCCACACACATTTTACTGATGAGTTAACCAACATGAGTAAGTCTCCATACATGGAAATGTAACATTTAAAGTCTAGAAGGTAGATAAGGCAGTACAGATAAAAATGTACTATGAAGGGTATGTTTTTATAAGATAATATACACATACTCCAATTTCAAGGCTCAAAGATGTTACAACTGTCCCACAGTCAGTCAAAAAACCACCAGGCACCAAGGAAATGTGGAATTTAATTATTTTAGTTCTCCAGTTAGGATATTGATTACACTTAAAATGGTGCCTCAACAGAGCAGCAGGTTCATAGTGCGACTGAAACTGACAAAAGTGCTCACTCATTAGTTTCAATAAACTGTAGGACAAATTAAAAACAAAATATTGTCCATTCAAAAATTTAATTAGCTAAATTCCTGCTTTTACTCTGATCAACAATTGCATCCCAGAGTGCACTCAGGATGTGTGCATATGACTATAATTCTACTCTCTTCGAATATATGATTCTACAAAGTGGTTTCAATTGCTAATCTATGAGAGATTTTCTATTTCTGGTTCAGTCATAAATGCCTTTAAATATAGATCT
This sequence comes from Vombatus ursinus, assembly GCF_900497805.2. Lineage (NCBI taxonomy): Eukaryota > Metazoa > Chordata > Mammalia > Diprotodontia > Vombatidae > Vombatus > Vombatus ursinus. The sequence continues at coordinate 14,454,242 of NW_020954687.1, forward strand.
CTAGAAATATAATTATCAAATGAGAAATAATCTACATTAGACAATAAAATTTTAAATTATTATGCTGACATAATTTAATTTCTCTATGACAATGATGTTTTATCAAATACTTATTCCACTTCTTTGTCATGTAACAGTGATCACAAAGAGTGAGCTTGACTTCATATTAAGAACAAATCATGGGGCAGGTAGGTGGTACAGTGGATAGAGCACTGGTCCTGAAGTCAGGAGAACCTGAGTTCAAATCCGGCCTCAGACCAAACACTTGACACATACTAGTTGTGTGACCTTGGGCAAGTCACTTAACCCCGATTGCCTCACCAAAAAACAGAAACAAAACAAAATAAAAACAAACAAACAAAAAAAAAAGAACAAATTAAGCTAAACTGACCATTTTTTTATTTGACTATGGTAACCAGACTGAAAGATCAGGGAAATGCTATAGACATAGTTTACCTAGATTCAAGAAATCATCTGACAAAATCTCCCATGTGTTCCTTACATAGTATGTAAAGAAATGTGGGCTAGACGTGAGGGCACTTAAGGGAATTTGGAACTAATTTACAGAAAGTACTCAAAACAAAGTTCATCAACCTGGAAAGAGCTCTCTTGTGGAGTGCTTGGGGCTTTTATCTTTGAACTTGTGCTTTTTAACATTTGTATCAGTACTTGGATGAAGGCAAAAATGGCATCTATAATAAAATCACAGACAATACAAATATGGGAAAGTTAGTTAAAGTATTATATATCAATGTTAGGATCCAAAAGGAATGAATATTGAGTCATATGACCAAGATATTTTTCCCACTCCTCAAAAGGTATTAACAACTTCCCAGATAGTTATCATGTGTAAGAGACAAAGTGATTGTAGCTGTCTTCATAGGCCAAAACAATAAGCCTAATAAAGGAATAAATGTAGGCATTCACAGCAGAACATGCTAATCTCTAAAGGACTTAACAGCCTCTTTACCTCCAGCCCCCAGGTTCTAACAGGGTGAAAATCTACATATAAGAGACACTAACACACCCTACCGCTCCTCCCACAGACCTTCATTCTTTAGCAACAAGCAATGGACCTCAACTCTATCATTCATTTACAGAAGAAATAAAAATATAGGAAATCAGGAGGAAGTTTTTTTCTAAGATAGCTGTTCCCTAAAGCAGAACTCAGAGAACTAAACAACAGAGGGAATGTGAACAGTGCACCAACTTATTTGGGAGTGGGAGGTGGTTGCCTCAGGCCTAAAGGAAAAAAAAGGAATTGTCATCTAGATAAGGTCCTTCCAGTCCTTCCAGGAGATTTAGGCTGGTGAAAAGTGAATTCATTAACATGGCTGGGATATCCTTAAGATCTAGCTCTTAGGGATAGCCATCAAAAGAGGAGTCAAAAAGTAAGCAATAGCAGAATATAAGGAGGGATATGATTGAAATTATCAAAGGTTTTAAGAGGAAGAAAATTAAATTAAAGCTAAAGGACATTACCAGATAAATCATCAGGAAATAAACTAAAACAATGCAAATATAGCTAAATAAAAATTGTAAGACAGAGAAAAATGAACCAACACCTGAAGAAGGAGAGAACACTGCATTCCCATGAAGCATAGAACCAGAGCAAGATATTTCTTATTGGTTCAAGATAAAAATAATAATCTTGAAAAAGTCAAGGTAGAAAATGGCAGAATTTCTGGTGTGCATAATAGAAACAATTAATAGAACAGAAAAGTTTGAATCCATAGGCTAGGGGTGAGGGAAGACATGCAAGTCTCTCCAAAGAGAGAACTGATAGGGACACATGTAAACAAATGGGAAGGACCATATAGAAGAAAATATTTTTAAAGAATAATATTCATGAAGATAAAATGTATACATACAACTTAAGAATCATAGGCCTTAAAAAACAAGTGAAAAAGTCTAAACACTATGATGCAAGAAATAAGAGAAAAACACTTCACAAAGTTCTGAATACAGAAAATGAAGCATCAATTGAAAGAATGCACAAATCCTCTGGGGCATATAGGGGAACTCTTATGCAAGCTCTAAGACCCTAGTGTTGTATTTAACATTTGGAATGGAAAAATAATGCCCACAATTAATCAGAAGAAAAACCTTTAAATATAAAGGAAAGGAATTTGAATAACACAATACCATCCTTCATTCATTAGAAACTGCAAATAATAATGAAAAGAAATGCAATGGAAGGTGGCCTAGCCATACCAGATCTAAAACTGTATTAAAAAGCAGCAATCATCAGGATTATTTAGTACTGGCTAAAAAAAGAGTGGTGAATCAATAGAATAGGTCAGGCATACAACACACAGTAGTCAATGACTACAGTAATCTATTGTTTGATAAACAGAAAGCCTCCAGCTTCTGGGATAGGAACTCATTATTTAACAAAAAACTTTTGGGAAACCTGGAAAATAGTATGGCAGAAACTAGGCATACCCCGACATCTTACACCGTATACCAGGATAAGGTCAAAATGGGTAGATGATTTAGACATAAAGGGTAAGACTATAAGCAAATTAGGAGAGCAAGGAATAGTTTACCTGTCAGATCTAAGGAGAATGGAAGAATTCATGACCAATCAAGAGATAGAGAACATTATGAAATGTAAAATGGATTATTTTGATTACAATAAATTTAAAAGTTTTTGCACAATAAAAGTCAATGCGACCAAAATTAGAAGGGAAGCAGAAAACTGGGGAACAATTTTTACATCCAGTGTCTCTGAAAAAGGCCTCATTTCTCAAATATATAGAAACTTGAATCAAATTTATAAGAATAGAAGTCATTTCCCAATTGATAAATGGTCAAAGAATATGAACAGGTAGTTTTCAAAGGAAGAAATTGAAGCTCTCTATAGTCATATAAAAAATGTTCTAAATAACTATTGATTAGAGAAATGCAAATCGAAACAACTCTGAGGTAGCACATCACACCTATCAGGGTTAGCTAACATGATAAAACAGGAAAATGATAAGTATTGGAGAAGATGTTGAAAAATTGGAACACTAATGTATTGTTGGTGGAGTTGTGAACTGATCCAACCATTCTGGAGAGCAATTTGTAACTATGCTCAAAGGGCTATAAAACTGTACATACCCTTTGACTCAGCAATAACACTCCTAAGTTTGTATCCCAAAGAGATCATAAAAATAGGAAAAGGAACCACATGTACAAAAATATTTAAAGCAGCTATTTTTGTGGTGGCCAAGAATTGGAAATTGAGGGGATGCCCATCAATTGGGGAATGGCTGAACAAGTTGTGGTATATGAATGTAATGGAATTCTGTCATTCCATAAGAAATAATAAGCAGATAGGCTTCAGAAAAACCTAGAAAGACAGGGTTTGAGGTTTTGAACTCAGGTCCTTCTGATTCCAGGACTTGTGCTCTACCAATTCTCTATCCACTGTACCACCTAGCTCCCCTCAATAGCTTTGATTACTTCATCTGAAAACTGTTCTTATCTTTTGATCATTATCAATTAGGGAATGGCTCTTATTTTTATAAATTTGACTTAGTTCTTTTAAAAGTTCAAGAAATGAGACCTTTATCAGAGAAACTTGCTCCAAATTTTTTTCAAAGTTACTATTGCTAATTGGGTTCCCCTCCATCCTATACCCCCTTAATTTATCCTATTTTCCCTTTCTTTTTCACCCTGTCCCTCCTCAATAGTGTTTTGCATCTAACTACCCCCACCCCCAATCTGCCATTCCTTCTATCAGCTCCCCTTCTCCTATCCCCTTCCCCTCCTACTTTCCTGCAGGGTAAGATAGATTTCTATACCCAATTGAGTGTGTATGTTATTCCCTCTTTGAGCTAATTCCAATGAGAGTAAGGTTCAGTCGCTTTCCCTCACCTACCAACTCTTCCACTCCATTGTAAAAGCTTTTTCTTGCCTCTTACATGAGATAATTTACCCCATTCCATCTCTCTCTTTCCCTTTCTCCCAATACATTCCTCTTTCTCCATGTAGTAATGTAAACAGTTTAACCCTATTAAGTCCCTTGTGATTTCTCTTTCCCATTTACCTTTTTATGCTTCTCTTGAATCTTGTATTTGAAAGTTAAATTTTCTACTCAGCCCTGGTCATCAAGAATGCTTGAAAGTCCTCTATTTCATTGAATATCCATTTTCCCCCCAGAAAGATTATACTCAGTTTTGCTGGATAGGTGATCCTTGGTTGTAATACTAGTTCCTTTGCCATCTCAGATATCATATTCCATTGCCTCCCATCCTTTAACGTAGAAGCTTATAAATCTTGTGTCATCCTAGATGTGGCTCCATAATATTTGAATTGCTTCTTTTTGTCTATTTGCAATATTTTCTCCACCTGAGAGTTCTGGAATTTGACTATAACACTCCTGGGAGTTTTCATTTTGGGATCTCTTTCAGGAGGTGATCAGTAGATTCTTTCAATTACTATTTTTTTTTGAGTACAATAATATCTCAAGTTATTTTAATTTGCCTTTTCAACCTGACCTATTTAAACAAGCTATTAATAGAAGAACAAAACAAAACAAAACAAAATGAATAAATAGCAGATATTGACATTAACTATTGTAATTTCTTTTGGAAGTTTAGCTAGTATTAAGCAATTGCCAAGGTAAATAGGCCAAAAAAGCAAAGCAACTGCCTTAGGAAACATTTGATTTCTTTACCAGTTTATTAGATAGAGTAGCCAAAGGTAATACTGATATAGAATATAAAATCATTTGCCAAATCTTATGGAGAAAGAATGTAAGGCAGTATTGCCTTATGAAATAAATGTAAAGAAAAGAAAAGAATAAGTCAGTATTACCTTATAAAATATAAAGAACTAAAAAAAGGAAAATGACTTTATAGAAAACTTGGTGTAAGACATGATTAATTGCCAAATGATCCTGAAAATATTTAAATATGAAAATGGGTGAATAACAACAAATAAAAAAAAAGAAAAGATCAGTCAAAATTTCAATAACAAACTATTTTCCCCATCAATGAGAGTGGAGCTTCCATATTTGGATTTTAGCATCACAGTCTCTGATAAGCTGTGTGAATAAGCAGAAATGACACTAAAGAAAACAAAGGGAAGAATAGCTGCACCAGAATAGCTAGACACAGAGGAGGTCCATACTGAGGTGGTGCGCAGTTTTGGGCACACCAAGGTATTCAATTACTATTTCACACTGTCCCAAGCTTCAGAGGTTTTGTGCAGTTGTTTTCAGAGATACTTCTAGGGACCTCTAAGTTTTCAGTTCTTCCAAGGTGGTATGATTTGAAGAGAGGTATGTTTACTACTCTCCTGGCCTGTGCTCTGGTCTTTGAGTGACCACAAGCACTCTTTTCTGCCCTGGAATTATAATGACGGTCCCTTCTCTGCTGTGGCTAAAAGATCTAGTGTTCCTCCTCACCCTGGGACTGCCACCCAGAACTGGCACCCAGATCTGAATATGGGCAAAGCAACAAAGTGTTGCCTCAGTGCTAGCAAACAGACCCCTATAATCTCCTGTTGTTCCTGTTGAACGAGTTGTTCAACCCATTTACTGTCTGTGTGCAGAGAATTCTGGAAGCAGCTGCTGCCACTGCTGATTCACTTGCTTCCAAGGCCTGCTCCTAGTTTGCTGGGGTTGGGGCTGTGCTACTGCAGTCTGTGCTGGACTATACTCCATTCTCATCCTGGTGCAACTGACTTTTCCCGCTAACCTTGTAAACTGTCTTGGGCTAGAAAATTGTTTCACACTGTCTTTTTGTGGGTTCTATCATGCCAGAATTTTAAAGTCATTATTTAAAGGAGGGGTTTGGGTGAGAGCTCAGGTGAGTCTCTGCCTTTACACCACCATCTTGGCTCCATCTCTCCAAAACATGAAACTTTTTTTTTTCAATACACATACAGGAGCAGAGAAAGTTCAGAAGGTACTGTCACAGTAAACTTAATATATAGTCTGTATGTGTATATATATATATATGGCTGGATGTATATATGTATGGATGTATATGTACATATATACATATATATACATACACACACATATATGCTGAAGATTTACATCATCATGCACGATCCATTTTTTCTGTTCTTTGTACATTGAAATGCTTTCATCTGTTTTAAGTTCATAATAATAATGATAATAAAATTAAAGATGAAAATAAAACACATGCATAAAGGTTTTCCTCCAAACTAGTGTCTGCCATCCATATGTTCAGAGCATGCAAAATTCCTTAATAGATACAGTGTTAACTTTAATCAGTCATCTTCTTATTAACAATATTAAGCAATACAGAAAACAAAGAAATAATTCAACATATCTCTGATATTTTTCAGTTTACCTGATGTGTTCTGGTGAAATAATGATGAAAATGCGATAGTATATGCCTCAAGGAACATATATTTTGCTTTGCTCCTTCTATGCTCTGTAAAGGTGTTTGCCAGTGTCATGTAGGAAGAGCTATTCAAAGTGCTATTCGAAAGAGCTTCTCAAATTTAACTGGAAGAGTAATTCCCTAGAGATAAAGGAGGTTTTCAAAAAATTCTTGCTTGTAGGTGATATTACTGAGAATAAGCTGAACACCAGAGTACTCTGGGTGTAATCAGTGAGATGCACAACCATTCAAAGGAGATCAAATAAATGATCCACAAAAGAAAGTGCAAGAAAATTAAAAAATGCATAAGAATCAAAATTGCAGGTAACACAAAAGATGATGGAAAAACACATGGTCATTATAATTAAGTTGCAGTACATTGCCAACAAGACCCAGTGCTAGACTCCTTCAGTCCTTCACCTAGTGACTGGATCTACTATACGTTTTGGATCAAAACAGCAGTTAGACATTGGCTGATATGTACTACAATCCTTTACTTCATTGCAAGCTGAGTTGCCATAAAAATAGTAGATGACTAAACTGTGTCTTTGAGTGGTTTCAAACCACTCATATATGTTTCATAGGGGTAGACTGGTTCTAGGAGATGTTTTTGATGTAGAGCAACATAGTAGGGTATTTAATAATTTTTATTCCTTTAACTAATTCTGTTTTTGCTTTGTTTTTATTTAGTAGAGTCTTGTATACAATGTCCAAGAATACCTATCTTCTGTCACAGGGAACCAACTGTATTAATAAAAGGTCAGTGAATAGATTTCTATGAAAGGTGCTATATTTCTTAAAGAAGTAGTTTCCGATAGTGGGACCTCCACAACACCACCCCCTACTTTCCATCTCCTAAGCTGATTCTGATTGGGTAGGTTCACACTAACCATATCTCTTTGACTAAGAAATGGTTCAGTCACCCAGTAAAAAGCTGATGTGGAAGGTGAATGGTTTTCTACCCTCTGAGAACTATGGAAACTTTACTATCTTTAGTTGTTCTTCATATAGTATGATTTGGCCCCTTGGCATACTCTATTTTGTTCTTAATGAAATATGGCATACAGAATTGAAAACAATACTCTATATGTGGTCTGATAAGTGCAAAGTGGAGTAGAACTTGTCCTTGATTTATTCACTATAATTAGGATCATATATTAGAGTTGGAAGGGATCTGAGAAGCCATATAGTCCAATACTCTCCTTTTATAAATGAGGAAAAATGCCCAGAGAGGTTACTGATTTGACCGGTGTCATACAGGTAGTGACAGTGGCAGAATTTGAACACACATCCTATAATTCCAAATCTAATATTCTTTCCTTGGTACCATGCTGCCTTTCTACTATGCTAAGACTGCATTATGTGTCTGAGCTAATTCCAATGACAGTAAGGTTCAGTCACTTTCCCTCACCTACCTACTCTTCCACTCCACTGTAAAGCTTTTTCTTGCCTCTTATATGAGATAATTTACCCCATTCCACAGATGAAGGTAAGTATACTCACAACATATCACTGAATTATACTGAGTTTGAAATCAACTAAAACCTCAAAGTGTTGTGGATTCTAATCTCTTCCCTCTTCAACATTTCCTACACAAAGCTTCCAAATACATCTTCCCCTAGCACAAGTCTGGCAATGTAATTCTTCTACTAAAGAAAGTCTCTTGACTCAAACATAAAATATAAACCACTTAGCCTGGCATTTAAATCTCCTCAAAACCTCACTCCAAAGTACCCTTTAAGCTTGTTTCACATTATTCTCCTCCATGCATTTTATATTCCAGCCAAACTACCTTCTTTTCTATTCCATGAACTTGGCATACCCCATCTAATAGTTGTATAAGCCTTGAAATCACTATCCCCAGCCTAGAATGTATTCCTTCCTCTTTGATGCATTTTAGAATTTCTAATTTCCTTCAAGATCTGGGTCACATGACCCCTCACAGGGGAAGCCTTTCTTGATTCACCTAAGTAACATTTCTCTCTGCCTCCTCAAATTATCCTGTACCACAACTATACATACATACACGTATATATGTGTATATTCATTATACTCATGTATGTATATGTGTGTGTATGTGCATGCATGTATGCATTATACTCCCTCAGTAAGATGTAACATATTAGAAGACAGGGCCTACTGTATTTTGTCTTTGAATCCCTAGTGCCTAAAATCAGTAGGCCTTAAGTTACTTTATATTGGATTAAATTAGTAAATCTTATTTTCCTTTTCTTTTATTTGTGCAATTGATTTTTAAACTTACAGATAGTACTTTTAAATTTTGTAATTTTATTCAATATTCATACTTTTATGCAACATCATTTCATTACTTCGGACTCCTCATTCCAGTTAACTGAGACTTTTTGAATCCTACTTATCGAATGCATTAAGTATCCTTCCACCATTCATAATTGGCCAAGTAATCCAAAAATGTCTTGAACAGACTAGAGATGAGGACCAAGCTGGACAATGAGAACTTTACTAAAGTTTCCCCATGTTGACATAGATTTCATAATTGATGCTATTTGACTACAATTTTTAATCACTTATGAGCATACATTTCAGTGCTATCATCTGATTACCTTTTTCCTATCTTGTCCATGAGAAGGTGACTGGTTGAATTTCATATACTCCATGTCCTTTAAATTATTCTGGTTGATCATTCTAGGAAATATTAAAAAAATGAAATTAATTTTCGAGGATTTGTTCTTAGTTTGTTGTTGTTGCAACAGCCTAAAGTGGTTAGAGAATATCAATAAACTAACAAGTTTTCTGATGCCTAAAAGTTTTCATAAAATTACCCCTATTATCAATATGAGTGATACCATTTCTCCAGTTACTCATCTCACTGACCCTGTTCTTCTTTATAATTGTATTCACTTTGTCATAGGGATACAGATAATTAGTCCTAAACATATGCTCTCATATAACCTCCCCACAATAGAATTAAAATTTGGTAATAACATGGTTTTAAATATGAAGCTATCAGAGTTCGCTTCCTGGGAGCCAAGATGGTAGAGTAATAGGTAAGTCGCTCTTACCTTCCCATATTAACCTAAGAAAAGCCAGAAAATACCACCCAAGGAAAAACCCTGGAACAGCTGAACCAGAAGAAAGACAGGGTGCAACAGTACTGTAGCCCAGGTAGCATGAGGGATTAATGGGAAAGGCCCCTCCTGTCCAGGGGGAAGGGAAGCAGTACAGAAAGGGAGGCATCCCAGCAAGCGAGGGGAAAGCCCCACCTCATCATACCAGGAGGAGATCCTAAAACCCAGGTGGTAGAGCAGGCAAAAACCAACACCTGGACCCCTGAGTCACTAAATGAGGGCTGGGAAGCGGCACTACAAAGGGCCCCAGGCAGAAAAACACCCTGCAACATCCATCTGAAAGGAGATGAAGAAAACAAAAGGAAAGGAAAAGCAGGCAACCTAGAGTTGCCTTAGAGTTCCAGCCTTGCTGATTCCAGCCCAACACCAGCTAAGTGCCCAGAACCCTACAGTCTCCAACTGTCAACATTGGTGGCCCCAGGACACAAAGTCAGTGACCAGGCCCTAGGCTCCCAACACAAGAAGATTGGGTCGGTGCCCTCTGACATTTGAAAAGGAGTGACACATACAGGGTAAAGGTAGAAGACTGGAGCAGAATATATTACGCTTTAACTGAAGTAAAAAAAAAAAAAAAAAGCAGGCCTAGCAATCCTGATCTCAGACAAAGCAAAGGCAAAATAGATCTTACCAAAAGAGATAAGGAATGAAATTACATCCTGCTAAAAGGCACCATAGACAATGAAGTAATAGCATTACTAAACATATATGTACCAAATGGTATAGCATCCAAATTCTTAGAGAAGTTCAGGGAGTTAAAGGAAGAAATAGACAATTAAACTATACCAGTGAGTGACCTCAACCTCCCCCTCTATGAACTAGATAAATCTAACCACAAAATAAACAAGAAAGAAGTTAAGGAAGTGAACAGAACATTAGAAAAGTTAGGTATGATAGACCTCTGCAGAAAACCAAATGGGAATAGAAAGGAATATACTTTTTCTCAGCACATACACAAAAATTGACCATGTACTAGGGCATAAAAACCTCACAATCCAATGCAGAAAGGCAGAAATATTGAATGCTTCCTTTTTCAGATCATGATGCAATAAGAATTATATGTAATAAAGGGCCATGGAAAGACAGACTAAAAATTAGAAACTAAATAATCTATTCCATTTTTTTTTTGCTTAGGCTGTTGGGGTTAAGTGACTTGCCCAGAGTCACACAGCTAGTAAGTGTCAAGTGTTTGGTCTGAGGCAGGATTTGAACTCAGGCCCTCCTGACTTCAGGGCCAGTGCTCTACCCACTGTGCCACCTAGCTGCCCCTTAGATAATCTATTCCCAAAAAATGAATGGGTCAAACAACAAATCATAGAAACAATCCATAACTTCATTCAAGAGAATGACAATAATGAGACAACATACAAAAACTTGTGGGATGCAGCAAAAGCAGTTCTTAGGGGAAGTTTTATATTTCTAAATGCTTACAGAAATAAAATAGAAAAAGAAGAGATCAATGAATTGGGCATACAATTAAAAAAACTAGAAAAAGAACAAATTTAAAATCCTCAAATACAAAATTAGAAATATTGAA
>NW_020954687.1:14465239-14483218 GCF_900497805.2 Vombatus ursinus
TTAGAAATATTGAAAACCAAAGGAGAAATTAATAAAATTGAAATTAAGAAAACTATTGAACTAATAAATAAAACTAAGAACTGGTTAAAAATGGTAAAATAGATAAACCTTTGGTAAATTTAACTTAAAAAAAAGAAAGAAGAAAACCAAATTACCAGTGTCAAAAATGAAAAGAGTGAATCCACCACCAAGGAAGAGGAAATTAAAACAATAATTAGGAACTATTTTGCCCAACTGTATGCCAATAAATTTGACAATCTTAGTGAAATGGATACATATTTACAAAAATATAAATTGCCCAGATTAACAGAAGAGGAAGTAAAATACTTAAATAACTCCATCTCAGAAAAAGAAATTGAAGAAGCCATTGATGAACTCCCTAGGAAAAAATCTCTAGGGCCAGATGGATTTACAAGCAAATTCTATCAAACATTTAAAGAACAATTAATTCCAATACTATATAAACAATTTGGGAAAATAGGTGAAGAAGGAGTCATACCAAATTCTTTTTATGATACAAATATGGTGCTGATACCTACACCAGGAAGAGTCAAAACTGAAAAAGAAAATTATAGACCAATTTCTCTAATGAATATACATGCAAGAATTTTAAATAAAATATTAGCCATAGATTACAGCAACTTATCACAAGAATAATACACTGACCAGGTAGGACTTATACCAGGAATGCAGGGCTGGTTCAATATTAGGAAAACTATAAGTGTAATTGTTCATACCAACAACAAAGCTAACAGAAACCACATGATGATCTCAATAGATGCAGAAAAAGCTTTTGATAAAATACAACACGCTTTCCTATTAAAAACATTAGCAAGCATAGGAATAAGTAAAGTCTTCTTTAAAATAATAAATAGCATCTACCTAAAGCCATCACCAAGCATTACATGTAATGGAGACAAGCTAGAAGCATTTCCAATAAGATTGGAGGTGAAATAAGGATGTCCATTATCACCACTGTTGTTCAATATTGTACTGGAAACGTTAGCTTTAGCAATAAGAGAAGAAAAAGAAATTGAAGGCATTAGAATAGGCAAAGAGAAAAAAAGCTGTCACTCTGTGCAGAGGACATGATATACTTACAGAATCCTAGAGAACCAAGTAAGAAACTACTTGAAATAATAAGCAACTTTAGCAAAGTTGCAGGCTTTTAAATAAATCCACATAAATCATTGGCATGTCTATATTTTACCAACAAAGCCCAACAGCAAGAGATAAAAAGGGAAATTCCATTTAAAGTACTGTAGACATTGTAAAATATTTAGGAGTCTACCTCCTGAAACAAACCCAGAAACTCTATGAACACAATTACAAAGCACTTTTCACACAAATAAAGTCAGATCTAAATAATTGGAAAAACATCAGTTGCTCATGGGTAGGCCGAGCTAATATAATAAAAATGACAATTCTACCTAACCTAATTTACTTATTCAGTGCTATACCAATCAAACTACCAAAAATTATTTTACAAAATTAGAAAAAATAATAACAAGATTCATTTGGAAGAACAAAAGGTCCAGAATATCAAGGGAAGTAATGAAAAGAAGTGCAGGGGAAGGTAGCCTAGCAGTCCCAGATCTTAAATTGTTTTATAAAGCAGCAATCTTCGAAACTGCTTGACACTGGCTAAGAAATAGAGTGGTGGATCTGTGGAATAAGTTAAGTATGCAAGACACAGTAGTCAATGACTATGGTAATATATTATTTGAGAAAACCAAAGAACCCAGCTTCTGGGATAAGAACTCACTCTTTGACAAAAACTGCTGTGAAAACTGGAAAAAATAAGGCAGAAACTAGGCATATATCAAAATCTCACAGCACATAGCAAAATAAAGTCAAAATGGGTTCATGATTTAGATATAAAGGCTGATACTGTAAGCAAACTGGGAGAGCAAGGAATAGTTTACCTATCAGATTTATGCAGAACAGAAGAATTCGTGATCAAACAGGAGACAGAGAACATTACAAAAAGCAAAATGGATAACTTTGATTACATTACATTGAAAAGTTTTTGCACAAAGCCAATGCAACCAAGATTAGAAGGAAGGTAGAAAATTGGGAAAGAATTTTTTACAACTAGTGTCTCTGATAAAGGTCTAATTTCTAAAATACATACAGAATTAAGTCAAATTTATAAGAATACAGGTCATTCCCCAACTGATAAATGGTCAAAGGATATAAACAGGCAGTTCTCAGATGAAGAAATTAAAGCCATCTATAGTCACGTGAAAAAATGCTCTAAATCACTATTGATTAGAGAAGTGCAAATCAAAACAACTCTGAGGTACCACATCACACCTACAAGATTGGCCAACATGACAAAACAGAAAAATGATAAATGTTGCAGAAGATGTGGGAAAATTGGAACATTAATGCATTGTTGGTGGAGTTGTGAACTGATCCAACCATTTTGGAGAGCAATTTGGAACTATGCCCAAAAATGTATATAACCTTTGACCCAGTGATAGCACTTCTATTGCTATATCCCAAAGAGATCATACAAATGGGAAAAGGAACCACATGTACAGAAATATTTATAGCAGCTCTTTTTGTGGTGGCAAAGAATTGGAAATTGAGAGGATGCCCATCAATTGGGGAATGGCTGAGCAAGTTGTGGTATATGAATGTAGTGGAATGCTATTGTGCTATAAGAAATGATGAACATGGTGACTTCAGAAAAACCTGGAAAGACTTGTATAGTCTGATGGTGAGTGAAATGAGCAGAACCAAGAGAATGTTGTACACAATAACAGCCACGTCTTGCAATGACTAATACTGGTAAACTTAACCCTTCGCAGCAATATAAGGATCTAAGACATCTCCAAAGGCCTCGTGATGGAAAATGCTATCCACATCCAAAGAAAGAACTATAGAATTTGAATGTAGATAGAAGCATACTATTTGTATTTTTTTTTTCCTGTTGTGTTATGTTTCTTCTTTCTGGTGGTTCCTCCTATTGGTTCTAATTCTTACCTACAACATCCTGTGAGGCATCTTTCCCCCCATATAAATCAAGGCTGGTCAGATGGTCTTAATGAACTCCTGGTATATTCGAAGCTTTTCACCTCAGTGCTTAGTATTTGCTTAGGTGATGTCTATAAGATTTCTAGATAGAAACAAATAAGACTTAATAACTCTATTATGGTTGTTCAGAAGTTTCACTTCAGCTTCTTTCCCCACATGGGATAAAATATAGAAGAGGTGCCAATAGAATGATAACTGACTGAATAAGCCAATAGATCATTGCTGACTTCAAATGCACCCAAAGCTGATTACTATAACTCCTCCACTATTCCAGGATTTCTAAGAATGTGATTTAATGTGAGTCATTTGCTAGCCTTAGAGACATATCATGTCATTTGATTTTACAGGTTCTACCATACATGCATTTTTAGTCACACATGATGACTGGCTAAAAATCTTTTAATCATCATGTAAGATAGCATATATATATGTATGTATGTATGTATATATACACATATATGTATATACACATATACACACATATATACACATGATATGTTATATATAATTAAATATATGAATGTATACATATATTGTTGGATAAGAGAAAGGAAAATAAGAGATATATTTTTCATTTCTATTGTCATTGTCCCACCAAATGTATCTTATTCTAACATAAAAATATCACAATTAAAATTATTTTCAAATTGAAAGTCAAATAAAAACCACAAGAGATAATAAACACATTTCCACCATTCTAAGTCATTAGAATCCCAATTCTGAACTGAAATTTAACCATCCTGAAAATTTAGCACTTCATTTGTGGGTTTCCATACTCAATTCCTCAGGGGAAGAAGTAATAAATATACACAATTATAAAAATGTGTTATGAAAGATGAATTAGTATTTTAACCTAAAAATTGATTCGATAAATTTTCACTTTTGTGTTTGTAGTCTCAGCTATTGGAATAGTGTTTGACACATAATAGGAATATAATAAATGCTTCTTAATTGAATTAGCATACCTATTTTTGTCATGTATCATTAATATGATGTAATGTATAGATACTGAGTTTTGGAGTCAAGAAGAATTAGATTCAAGTCCCACATCTGACAGATCACTCAAAAACTTTTTTATTAAGTACTTAATATATGTCAGACACACATTCAGACCACAGAATTCTCAGGAAAATAATAAGGGTGTCCCATTGAAGAAATTATGAGAATTGCACATTCAAATATAATACTGAAGGAGGACATTCAATTCAATAAGATTTATTATATATCTGCTTACTCTCTGCCAGATACTGTGCTAGGCACTAGGGACAAAAAGACAAAAATTAAACAGATCCTGCCTTCAAGAAAGTTTACATTGTACTGAAACTCAAAATAAATGGCACTCCATTCTGCCATCCACTTTTGTTTTATGGGTGAGTTCATCCCATTCATATTCAGTTATGATTACTGTGCATTTCCCTCCATCCTATTTTTTTCTCCCTCTCTCTTCCTTCCTTATCCTTCTCTTACTTATCCCTCCTCAAAAATGTCTGTTTTGCATCTCACTGTTGCCTCCTTTAATTTACCCTCACTTCTATAAGCACCCCCCCCACACACACACACTTCTATTTTCTTTCTCTTCTACTTCCCTGTAGGCTAAGATAGATCTGTATATACAGTTGAGTGTAGGTTATGTTTCTTTGAGCCAATTCCAATGAGACTAAGGTTCAACATTGCCCCCCCCTCAATTTTCCTTCCATTATAAAAGCTTTCTTTTTCACTTCATTCATGTGAGATAACTCGGTTCTTGCTCTCCCTTCCTCTTGTCCTAGTGCATAACTCTCACTCCTTAATTTTATTTTTTTAAATCATCTCATTATCTTCAATGCACACCCATGCCATCTAAGTATACTCCTTCTAGCTGCCCTAATAATGATAAAGTTCTTCGGAGTTACAAGTAACATTTTCCTATATAGGAATGTAAATAGTTTAACCTTATAGAAACTTATAATTTCTCTTTCATGTTTACATTTTTATGCTTCACTTGAGTCTTGTATTAAAGGTCAAATTTTCTGTTCCACTCTGTTCTTTTCATCAGGAATGCTTAGTCCTCTGTTTCATTAAACATCCATTTTCCCCTAAAGAATTACTCAGTTTTTCTGGATAAGTTATTCTTGTAATCCTAGTTTCTTTGCCTTCCAGAATATTATATCCCAAGCCCTCTGATCCCTTAATGGAGAAGTTACTAAATTTTGTGTTATCCTGACTGTGGCTCCATGATATTTAAATTGTTTCTTTCTGGCTGCTTGCTCTAGAATTTGGCCATAATATTCCTGGGAGTTTTCATTTTAGAATTTTTTTCACAGCAGGTGATTGATGGATTTTTTCAATTTTTACTTTACCCTCTCATTCTAGGATATCATGGCAATTTTCCTTGATAATTTCTTGAAATGTGATTTCTAGATTATTTTCTTGATCACGGCTTTTAGGTAATGAAGTAATTTTAAAACACATGTCCTTGATTGATTTTCCAGGTCACTTGTTTTTCTAAAAAGGTATTTCATAATTTCTTCTATTTTGAAAATTATTTTGAATTTGTTTTGTTTCTTGGTGTATCCTAGAGTCATTAGCTTCCACTTGCCCAATTTGAATTTTTAAGGAATTATTTTCTTTAGTGAGCTTTTGTACCTCTTTTTCCATTTGCCCAATTCTACTTTTTAAGTTCTTTTGTTTAGTGAATTTTTGAACCTCTTTTGCCATTTGGGCAATTCTCTTTTTAAAGTGTTTTTTTTCTTCAGCATATACATATATACATACACACACACATATACGCATATATATATATATATACACATACATACATATACATATATATACATATATATAGTGCCTCTTTTACCAAGCTGTTGACTTTCTATTCATAATTTTCTTGCATCATTCTCATTTCTTTTCCCAGTTTTTCCTTTACTTCTCCTATTTGATTTTTAAAATCATTTTTGAGCTCTTTCAGAAATTCTTGTTGAATCTGTGTCCAATTCACATTTTTATTTCTCTGAGGCTTTGCTTTTAGCTATTTTGATATAACTGTCTTCTTTCGAGTTCTGTCTTGACCTTCTTTGTCACCCTAGCATATTTTTGTGCTCAGGTTGTTGGTGGTGGGTGCTGGGTGCTGGTGGTTGTTAACCCACCTATTTATTGACTTTTAATTTTATATTAAAGTTGGGTTGTGCTCCTGGAATGGAGAGGACACTGTCTCAAACTTCAGAGTTTTCATGTTGCTGTTTTCAGAGCTAATTCTGAGGGTCTGTAAGTTTTTGGTGATATTTCCAAGGTAGTATGGTCTAAAAGGAGGTGTGGTCCTTGCTCTTCTGACCTGTGCTCTGGTCTTTATCCAGGAAGGGATCTTTTCCCCTTGTAGCCACAAGTGGTAGTGCTCCTCTTGGATCTGGAACTGTGACCAGGCCCCCTACTCTTTTGTGATTTCCACAAGCACCCTATTCTATCCTGGAACTATGCCCAGGACCCCTGCTCCCATGTAGCACCAAGTGCTATCACTCCTCTTGGCCCTGGATCTGTGACAAGGCACTTGTTTCCATAAGTGTTAATGCTCCTGTTTGCACTGGAACCATAACTGGGAACTGCATATGGGCATTGCAATATGGTCCTGCACCCAGTGCCAAGAAAAGCAAAAAAACCTTGTAATCTCTTTCTTACCTATTGTCTGACCCCCTTATTTTCTGCTAGCTGCTGCTGCAGTCACCTCTAAGGCCTGCTGC
Organism: Vombatus ursinus; assembly: GCF_900497805.2. Taxonomy (NCBI): domain Eukaryota; kingdom Metazoa; phylum Chordata; class Mammalia; order Diprotodontia; family Vombatidae; genus Vombatus; species Vombatus ursinus. The sequence goes on from NW_020954687.1 coordinate 14,471,995, forward strand.
TGTCATTGCAAAGCTTGGAGGCTGACCATCACCACATTGTGACAGACTTTTCCCACTGACCTCCTAAGTTTTTGTCAACTGGAAAGTTGTTTCATTCTGACTTTTTTTTGGCTCTGCCACTCCAGAATTCAGATTATAGTTGTTGGGAGGGGCATTTGGGAGAGTTCAGGTGAGTTCCTGCCTCTACTCTGCCATCCTGGCCCCAACTTCTCTGTAGAAGTAAAACTGAAGAGAATTGAACATTGTTTGCATATGTAGGTTGAGTCAGAGTTAAAAATCAAGGATAACTAAAAGGTTTAGGAGCACATGGTGATATAGACATTGTAAGCATAAACACTGAAAACTCATATTACTTTGTGATTCCTGTTTGCTAAAAATTAAACTGCATAAAACCATAGGATATATTGAAAGGAAGAGTGGCATGACAACACAAGGGAAACATGTTACAGTTGTGATATTTATATAATAATAATGTTATATATTATATAATATTTATAAATGTTACTGAGGGAAGTTTTTCTCCTAAATGTGAGATAATAGATCAAACTTTTATAAGCAAATGTTCATATTTTTAACCAGACAAGTCATCTTTTTGTCTACTTAATTATAAAATAGTATGCTCCTGAATCATAGAAGGCACATGTGAACTTAATCTTCACTTTTTTTTTTTTAAGATAAAGCATAGAGGGCAATGGTTTCATCGATTCTAATGTGAAAGGGTAAGCTAAGCTCCATCTATTATTACTCAGAGATTTAAATTTTATACACAAACACACATATTAACATGTATACACACATACATATACAAGAATTAACAATCCAAAAAGGCCATTTTGAATAGTCTAGAGAAATGTGTCAAATATTTTAAAGCTACTATTTCAGGGATATTGCTTATGATACTCTGTAATTGTCTCAAGTGGATTTCATGATTAAATCCCCTAAAAGGACCACTTAATGAAACAAAATGTAAAATTTTATAATGATACCAGCATACTGATGCCTACTTATATTCTCCACAAGTCTTAATTTGCACTTTGGGTCATCTGCAATTAAGATTCTTTGGACATGGTGGCATCCTATACTTCACAGCAATATATAACATTGCAGGGAGAAAACTGGCAGTAAAATATGTTTGTGTGTTTCTTTCAGGGAGCAGCCTGAGATCATTTTAAATCATTGCAGTTTGCTATATGCAATCCATCATATTCCCTTCCATTCAATTCTTTGAGCAGCCCATTGTCTATGTGAAGTGCCTTTACAAGGTATATATCCTGACACATTGATGGAATAATTCAATGGGTAAATTATTTATAGAAAATTTATGGGAAGATATAGAAAATTTTGTAAAGAATGAGAAGGCAGAGATATACTGCCATCTACATATATAGAATGATGAAGAAAAATATTAACATTAATAATGTACTTTGTTATATAGGCACTTTCTGAAATAATTTTATTAAATTTAACATTAATCTATATCCAAGTCATTTCTAGCTTGTAGTAATATGTCTACACTGCATAATCCCTCATTCCTCTCGATCTCAATTTTGAGATCCTAGGCTATATGCCACTTGTACCCGAATTGAAGTTGAATGGTAGGATGAGCTTTGGGAAAACTGAAGTTCAGTGTTGCTGAGGTATGCAAATAGTACTCTTAACCAATTCAATTCTTTGATCTTCTTACTGAGGAAAAGGTCTCTGAAAAACATTATTTTTTTTGCTTAAGCTTATCAATATTTCTTTCCTGAAAGTAATCATTCTTTATTGAGGGATATTTTAACAGGAAAAAAAAAAAAAGAAGATTCCATTGAATATTTATTCAATCAATTTATTTAAGCACTCTGTTTTCTAACATTCTATGTATGTCACCAAATTCTGAGGATGTCAGGCAAGGAATCAACAGAGGAAAAGATAGATAGGGAAAAATTTTTTTTTGTGGTAAAAACACGTGAAACAATTGACCAGAATCGGGAGATCTATGGTAGTACTAGACCTGCAACTAATTCTATCTGCAAATCTGAAATTTCTTCAAATATATGAAAAATGGTATGGACTAGGTCACATGAAGTACTACTAATTTGTAAATTATTCTTTTGTGAATCCAAGTCACATATTTCCACTGTGAAACTAACACGATGTATTTATGAGAAACAATGGAATTTTAACTTTTTTTTTTCTCTTCTACTACAGCAGTAATGTTACTTGAATTCATTCTGTCACACATGAATATGCAATTCTTTGGTCAAATACTTTAAGCACCCACTATGTGCCAGATGACAAGCTAGGTGTTAAGGATTCAAAAACAAATTTAGAACATAACATTCTTACTCCAAAAACAAAACAAGAGCTTCAAAGTAAAAAATTTTCCATTTCTACATTTTTCTTCCACAAAGGATGAACATTGTTGAACTATTTCATGGCTTACTAGAAAAAAACAAAACCAAACAATAAAACGTGTTCCATGGTGTTGGGCTTGCTAGTAAAAGGACATTTTCCAGTTATTGACTTCAGAATATGATATTTATGATAATGAGTGTGAATGACTGCTTCTCACTACTGCCTTTCCCTTAACCTATTGCATCAGAGTTTTATATAGTCATGAAATACCAGTTCCCAAACAAATGCTTACCACTCAAGAGACAAAATATTAACAGGAAAGAGTTTACTTGGGGTGGAGCCAAGAGGGTGGAGTAAAAGCAGTGACTTTCTTGAGCTCTTCCCCAAACCCCTCCAAATACCTGTAAAAAATGGCTCTAAATAAATTCTAAAGCAGCAGAACCCACAAAAAGACAGTGAAACAAATTTCCAGCCCCAGACAACCTGGATGGTTGATCAGAAATATATCGCACTGGGCAGGGAGAGGAGCGCAGTTCAGCATGGGCACTCAAGCAAGGCAGGCTTCAGTGAACCTGGAGCAGGCCTCAGAGGATTGAATTGCAGGCAGCTATGGCGGTTTCCAGACTTCTCAACACATAAACACCAAAGACAACTTAGAAAGTCAGTAGGAAAAGTCTGTGTCTATGGTGAGAAAGAAGTGTGAGGTCCCAGCCCCATTCCCCAAGCTCGGGCCCCTGGGGTGGTGGCTGCTTCCAGAGCTTCCAGCCCACAGACTGAGGAGGGATCCAGTGGCTGATCAGAGGGGGATTGCAGGGATCTCTTTGCTGGTGCAGGATTCTCTTGCTTGCCCGTGCTTGGATCTGGGTCACAGTTCTGTGTGGCTGTCCTGGGGAGAGGAGGAGCACTGGTGTGAAGGAGCTTGTAGTGGCTGTGGAGAGAAAATCCTCCTCACAGTTCCAAGGCAGAAAAGAGTGCTTATGGTCACTCACAGACCAAGAAAAAAAGAAACACTTCGCCCTTGATCATAGCACCTTGGAAGAACTGAAAATTTTCAGGTACCTAGAAGTATCTCTGAAAGCAGCTGCACAAAACCCCCAAAGCTTGGGATAGTACATTCTTCACGCTGGAAGCAGACTTCTACCTTAAGAAAGGGTTTATAACTCACGTAATTTGCTGGAATCATGACCAAACCTCACAAAAAGAGTCAGGCCATAGAACCTTTCTTTGGTAACAAAGAAGATCAAAACATACAACCAGAAGAAGACAATACAGTCAAAGCTCCTATGTCCAAAGCCTCCAAGAAAAATATGAATTGGTCTCAGGCCATGGAAGAGCCCAAAAAGGATTTTGAGAAGCAAGTAAGAGCAGTAGAAGAAAAATTGACAGTGATGCAAGAAAATCATGAACAAGTCAACAGCTTGCTAAAGGAGACCCCAAAAAATACTGAAGAAAATGACACCTTAAAAAATAGCCTAACCCAAATGGCAATAGAGGTCCAAAAAGCCAATGAGGAGAAAAATACCTTAAAAAGAAAACTGGCCAAATGGAAAATGAAGTCCAAAAGCTTACTGAAGAAAGTACTTCTTTAAAAATTATAATGGAACAATTGGAAGCTAGTGACTTTATGAGAAATCAAGATACTGTAAAACAAATTCAAAAGAAAGAAAAAATAGAAAACAATGTGAAATATCTCATTAGAAAAACAACTGCCCTAGAAATAGATCCAAGAGAGAGAATTTAAAAATTATTGTACCATCTGAAAGCCATGATCAAAAAAAGAGCCTAGATATCATCTTTCAAGAAATTATCAGGGAAAAATGCCCTGATATTTTAGAACCAGAGGGCAAAATAGAAATTGAAAGAATCCACCGATCTCCTCCTGAAAGAGATTCCCAAAGGAAAACTCCTAGGAATATTATAAGAGTTCCCAGGTCAAGGAGAAAAATATTGCAAGCAGCCAGGAAGAAACAATTCAAGTATTGTGGGAACACAATCAGGACAATGCAAGATTTAGCAGCTTCTACATTAGGGGACTGCAGGGCTTGGAATATAATATTCCAGAGGGCAAAGGAGATAGAATTACAACCAAAAATCATCTACCCAGCAAAACTGAGCATAATCCTTCAGGGGAAAAAATGGACATTTGGTGATTTAGAGGACTTTCAAGCATTCTTGATGAAAAGACCAGAGCTGAATAGAAAATTTGACTTTCAGATACAAGACACAAGAGAAACATGAAGAGGTAAACAGGAAGGAGAATCACAGGAGACTTATTAAGGTTGAACTGTTTACATTCTGCAAGGAAAGATAATATTTGTAACTCATGAGTCCTTTGTCAGTATTAGAGTAGTCTGAGGGAAAAATTATATGTATGTATGTATGGATAGATAGATGGATAAATAGATAAAGGGCACAGTGTGAGTTGAAGATGAAGGGGTGATATCTGGAGAATAAAATTGAGGGGTGAGAGAGGATTATGCTGGGAGAAGGAGAAAGAGAGAGGTAGAATGCGGTAAATTATCTCACATCAAACAGACAAGAAAAGGCTTTTACAGGGGAGGGAAAATGGGGGAAGGTGAGAGGGAATGAGTGAATCTTATTGTCATCATATTTGACTTAAGGAGAGAATAACATACACACTCAATTGGATGGAAATCTATCTTATCCTACAGAAAACAGGAGGAGAAGGGATAAGAGATCAGGAGGATGATAGAGGGGAGTGCCCATTGGGGGAGGGGGTAATCAGAAACAAACACTTCTAAGGAGGGACAGGGTCAAAAGAGAGAATAGAATAAATGGGGGGCAGGATAGGATGAAGGGAAATATACTTAGTTTTTCACAACATGACTACTATGGAAGTGTTTTGCATGACTACACATGTATAATCTGTATGGAAGTACTTGCCTTCTCAATGAAGGTGGGTGGGGAGGGAGGAAGGGAGAAAATTTGGAACCCAAAATTTTAAAAACAAAAGTTAAAAAAATGTTTTCACATGCAACTGAGAAATAAGATATATAGGAAATGGGGTATAGAAATCTATCCTTCCCTACAGGAAAATTGAAGGAGAAGGGGATAAGAGAAGAGGGGAGAGATAGAAGGGAGGGCAGATTAGGGGTATTCAGAATGCATGCCATCTTGGGATGGGGGGAGGGATGAGATGGGGAGAAAATTTAGAACTCAAAATCTTGTGGAAGTGAATACTGAAAACTAAAAATAAATTTAAAAAAGAAAGTCTATATATTAAATACTATGTATTATGCTAAAAATTAAAATAAATTAAATATAAAAAACAATTAAAAAAAGAAAGAGTTTACTTGTTAAATTTGCAAAAACAATCCAGTTCTTTATTTCTACAATCTCTTTTTGACCAAACCTTTATAATTTTTACTAAACAAAATCCCCCTGTAAGACTCTACTAAAACACATTCACTTCTCAAGCCTCTCAGTCTGGTGTCTATGCTGACCATTCTACTGAAACTTCCCAAATAAGATCACCAATGATCATTTAACAGCTAAATCCAGTGACTTATTTTTTCCTTAGTCATAATTTTCTTTGACCCTTTTGCACCTTTTGAAGCTAGTGAGCAGCTAGATCCCTGGATCTAGAGTCACAAAGACCTACCTGAGTTCAAATCTGGCCTCAAACCAGATTTTATTAGCTTTGTGATTCTAGGCAAGTTACTTAACCTTTTTTTCCCCTCAGTTTCCTCAATTGTAAAATATATACAATCATAGCACCTAACTCCCAGGGTTGTTGTGAGGATGAAACAAGATAATAACTGTAAAGCTCTTAGAATGGTACATCATCATCATAGTTATAATTTATATAGTGTCTTCTATGTGTCAGTAACAGTGTTAAGTTTTGTTGTTGAGTCATTTCAGTTATGTCTAACTCTTTGTGACCCCATTTGGGGTTTTCTTGGCAAAGATGTGGAGTGGTTTGCCATTTCCTTCTCCAGTTCATTTTCCAGATGAGAAACTGAGGCAACAGTATTCAGTGATTTACCCAGGGTTGCACAGCTAGTAAGTGTCTGAGGCCAGATTTGAATTCAGGTAGATGACTTCAAGCCCGGGCTTCTCTCAACTTCACCATCTAGATGCCCTACTTTTCCAAGTGCTTTAATTTGATCCTCACAACAACCCTGGGTGATAGGTGCTATTATAATGTCAATTTTATAGCTGAGGAAACTGAGGCAGACAGAGATTGAGTGAATTCCCAGACATAAATAGTGTCTGAGGTTGAGATTTGAATCCAGGCTTTCATGACTCCAAGCCCAGCATTCTATTTACTGCCTTACCTAGATGCTTATTTGGCACATTGCAAAGGTTAACTCCTAGCTTCCTTCCTTCCTTTCTTCCTCTACTCTCTCTTGGATTTCCCCTTTCCAGTCTATTTACGTTTTTGTCTCCTTTGCTGAATCATTATCTGCTTTTGATGCCCTAAGCGCAAAGTTGATAAACTCTCAGATTTGTAAATATTATCAATTTCCATGGGTTAAATTATCTCCACACACATTTATCCCAAATCTATATTTACAAGCCTAATCTCTTAACAAAATGTCTATCCTTCACTTTCAACTGCCTTTGGTACAGTTTCACCAAATGTCCTGTCAGTATCTTAAAATCAATAACAGTTAAAACCAAAATAAGCTTCGTCTACTCTAAACCATTCCTTCCTTCATAAAGTGTCATTTCTATTAAAAAAAAAAAAGAGCTCAATTGCCCCAGTACTCAACTTCAGATATTGGGACACAACCTTGATTTTTCCCTCTCTCACTTCTTACATCCAATTAGTTGTTATATCTTTACAATTCTATCTCTGCAGGCTTTCCCATTTTCATCTCCTTATTTTTGCTCACATAGTCATTGTTCTAATTCAGGCTTTCCTTACCTCTTACCTGGAGAGCCTCCTAATCTTTTTCTCTAAGTGGATTCTTCATTTTATGTCATATCTTCTACATAGCTCCCTAAATATTGTTAAAGCTTAGGCTTGACTATGCCCCACTTTAAACCAAGTGAGCAAACAAACAAAACAAACAAACCTTAGTGGCTCCCTGTTTCCTTCAGGATAAATTGCACATTCATTCATTTAAGGTCATCCGCAATAGATCTCCTACAAAATTTCAAGTTACTCCCTTCCATTCATTCTGTTCAGTCAAACTGGCTTACTCATTCCTCCCAAAATTTGTCACTCTATCCTCCACCTCTAGACATTTAAATAAATTATCCTTTATCTATGTGGACCATAACCTCCCCCTACTCCTGTTTTGAGTAGAATGTGATATTTAAAATGCTGTGGCAAAAGTAAGTGTCCTAAGATAATTATTGAAATTTGGAGGCCCCTGGTAATGATTTAACACAGTGTTTGATTTGATGTTTCCTCCCATGTTGCTATCGTTGAAAGATAGGAGGGCATCCACAGTGTCTAAATCAATCCATGGTCATAGACCTCACATAATAGGTACCAGAGGTGAGAGAAAGGAAATTGTTTTTCAATCATCGTCGCTAAGAACATGTGGTATTAATAGAATTGATCACACATAACATGTATATACATTACAAATACACTACATTTACATGTATATATGTCTGTTCATCCTATATACATGCACACATACATACACACAAACACACATGAACACATACACATTTACCATTACTTTTACCAGGATCTTGAATGTGTCAGGGAATGGATAACATGTTCTTAAAATTGTGGGGATAATATAAAGGAGTTATAATCATATAAGTAGAGTCAATTGTAACATGCATGTATACATTACATACACATGCACTCATTACATATATCAATCGAAATATAGAAAATAGAAATATACATACCATTACTTCTACAAAGATCCTGAATGTATCAGGGGATCAAAAACATGTTCTTAAAAACTCAAGGACACAGGACAGGAGTTACAAGCACAAAAATATGTGAGAACAAAGCCTTTTAGATATTAGTGAATAAATAGTGGGGCAAGCCCTTCACGTATGGTTAGTGGATCAGAATTCTCAGAAGTGCAATATGACTAAGGGAAACCTGGCAAAGCCCAGTAGCTTTGTCTCTTATCTTTAAAAGAGTTCACACCAATGACATGGTTCCTCTCATTTTAGGGATTTAGTATCCTCAATTTCTTTTCCCATTAAATCATCTTGCCAGATTAACATAATACCCAAGTACTAAAGTTTATTCCATAAAAACAAGAAAATATTAAAAGGTTTACCATGGAATATTCAAGAAGTGCATATTATCACTGATTAACAAAGGTCAACTAGTTCCTACTTAATGTAGTCCTGAGTATAGCTACGTCCTAAGTCCTGAGTTCATTTTGTTTCATTAGACCCATTTATGTAAAACCATTGCTCAAAATAGTGTGTAAAATATAAGGCAGATTAAGAATGCATTTAACTTGGATTGATTCCATCCCCTGCTATCTTCTGTAAATTTATTCCATTGTCTTCTCTCCAAATTTCATTTGTAAACTTTATGGTTCCTGTTTTCTGTAGACGACAGCCTTAATGTGACTCCACCATATGAGTTCATACTAATGGGCTTAGTGCTGCATTGGCACAGGAAAAAATGAAAATACACACACACACACAGAAAGAAAGAGAAAGAGAAAATGAGAGAGACAGAGAGAGAGAGAGAAAGAGAGCGACCCTAAATTTGTTCATGCTTTCACTAAGAACAATATGATTAATATATACCTAAAATGTGGGTTGGAAATAGCATCAGAGACAATTGTTTTCATTTGAAAATTTAAGTCTTATTTTCGTTCATCCTTGCTCATACCCAGAAAACTTTGAACACTGCTAAATAAAATATACCAGTGCTATATTTGTCATGACATTCTATGAAGGATCTTAGTAGGTTTCCAGAAAGAGCATTTAATAATCCAATTTCACTTATAGTAGGTGATAAGAATGCTGAACTTACAGTAAGAAGGGGGGGGCCAAGACTTGACTCTAAATACTTTTTTTTTTTTTTTTTACCATGTGAACTTGTTCAGATCCCTTAACCTTGCTAAACCTCACTTTCTTCATTTGCAAAATGGAGGTAATATTAAAACTGACTTCACAGCCATTGAAATGAATGCTATCTACTATGTGTAATTGAATGACATGTTGGGGAAACATACACATATATATGCATATAAGAATATGTGTGTGTGTATCTCATAAACGCTCTAGGAAGAACATATATAGAAATATGATACAAGAGAAAATGTGATAAATGTAAAGGAGAGGTTTAAATGTTTGGTTTAGGGGTTTTGTTGTTGTTCGTTTTGTTTTGTTTTTGTTTTTGAGGGAGAAAGGATAGGAATAGAATTGGACCCCAGAACAGAAGTTACATAGTGTTCTCCATTATACCCCATTTCCTCCTTCATGAATTATTATTACAGAGATCAAGTTTATCCCAGGGCGAACTTTCTTTTAAAAAAAAAAAGAAAAGGGGGGGGGTGTAAGGGGAGAGGGGGGGGGGAGCTCTTTACCAACACAAACAACTGAACTTGTTATTCATGAGAACGAAGCTTATGTATTCTAGGAACTGCAGCTGATGTAAGGACCACAGAGAGCAAAAGGAACATGTAAGCACAAAGCACGTGAGTAGATTAGATCTTAGAGTATCCTAGAAGGGAAAGGAACATTTAAAATTATAAGATCATAGATTTAGAGCTAGAAGTGACCTCGAAAACTGAGCTAGAAAGTAGCTGTGAAGTGCCCAGGTTCACAGCTGGTATATATCTGAAGTAAGATTTGATCTCTGCTCTTTCTGACCCCGAGTTTGGTCAGACTAAGAGAATAGATCTAAGGGTTTAGAATAGGTAGGATTTAGTGTCATACTCTTAAACTGATTGTGGTGAGAGATCATAATCAGATGAGTGTTTCCAAAATAAATGTTACAAGTACTCATGTAAAGGAGAAAGAAGTAACCTATATAAAAATTTTTATAGAAGATACAAACTTACCTGTAACATTCTGTGAATGAATTAATTCTACCTTTGCATGTCCCTCTCACCCCAACCCGCCCCCCCAAAAAAAGATAGATTGGAGGAACTATTTTTTAAAAATCTAGCAGTTTTTTTGCACACAAGGAACATACTTTATCTAAGTTGAATGGAGGGGAAGGAGAAAAAGAATTTATTAAGCATATACTATATGTCAGACATTGTGCTAAGCACTTTATAAATCTCATTTTGATCCTTACAAGAACCCTGTGAGGTAGTAGGTATGGACAAGGGGAAAAAATGAACCCTTCTTCAGATTGGAGCAAAAGAATAAAGGGAAATAATGTTTTTTATGGTTATTTTTTTTAAATTTATTTTTAATTTATGGAATAAAACAAGCATTTCCATAACACAGTACAATAAAAAAGATGATTGCATATGAAACTGCAAATCAATTGTGCCCAACTTGCTATTCCCTTAAAAAATGTTAAAGGCATTTGAGGGGTTGAACTGGAGAGAAGAGGGAGCTCCTCACTATTAGCCATATTTTTTTTTAATAAAAATTTGAGGCCAAGTCTACTGCTAAAAGGAAAACAGGAAGGGAAGAGTCTTTTGTCCTAGTGGCCAAGGGGACAGGTAGCCTGGTGGTGAGAAGTAAAGGTAGGGGTTTGGATGGCAATAAGTCTATGTCTGAGCCCTGGAAAATTTTAGATCTGTCCTCTCTGGGCAATGTTATACAATTTCAGAGTTACAGTTACCTAGAGATCCCTTTCCTTCCCTTCTTTATCACATTTTTCTCTAACTCCTAATCTTGTTGGCTTCTATGCCTCTGCTTTTTATTCTTCTCTGCCTTCTTTAGAGTTTTTATTCTTTGTTTTCTTCTTATTTCAATTCACCCAGGGAGTACTTAACATCCTGGAGGAGTTAGAGAGAAGGAA
>NW_020954687.1:14483318-14506639 GCF_900497805.2 Vombatus ursinus
AAAGAAAGAAAGAAAGAAAGAAAGAAAGAAAGAAGAGAGAGAGAAAGGAGGAAAAAAGGAAGGAAGGGAGAGAGAGAGAGAGAAAGAGAGAAAGAGAAAGAAAGAAAGAGAAAAAGAAACAAAGAAAGAGAAAGAAAGAAAGAAAGAGATCTCTGTTGTCAAGGAGCTCACAGTTTCTTACCAGTGTCAGAAACAGAAATATGGCAAAATATCTCTGGTCCACAGAATTCTTCCTTTACTCTCCATGCTTCCTTTACCTGGATCATGTCCTAGAGACTCACTCATATAGCAATAAACCACAGTACTGTTTTGCCAAGGCTATTCATTGCAGCCCAGGACTCAGGTGCCTCTGATTTTAAAAGCTGCCAAAGGTCTCTTCTCAGACACTCCCTCATCTTATTTTCTAATCTAGCAGGATTAAACAATCAGTAATTAGCAGACCTTTGCCAATGTCCTAACTGCACCTAGTACAGACTGTAACCTCAGGCAACAGATGTCTTAGAGAAGCCCTCCTGGAAAAACAAAAGGAAAACAAAGAAAGTACCCTTTAAGCTCATTTACATCCTTCTTTGTCCTCCTTCTTTATCTGGCTCTTCTCTCTGCTGGGAATTTCAAGTGGAGGAGATAACAGGTGGTTTGCTCTGAGGTCTCACTGGGCTAGTATACAGCAAGGTGATAAGAGCCCTGTGCCTCACACACATCTCAGTCTCCTCTATGATTTACTTTAAAATTAAAAAAAACTATTTTGAGCTTCTTCTCCTTTAAAATATTTTCTTCTGATAGTTGGCAGCAGGTGGTGACTGATGATAGTGAGACAATCATGAAAAGCACCTGGAAATCACCTTCTGATGATTTTCCCTATTCTTATCCCATGTGTACGCACATTGGTTCTTAAAAATTAAGTTATGAAGTATGTTAATAGGTTAAATTATTCATATATCAAACAACCTAGGAGTCAGGAATAACTTCTATGAGGCCCATTGTTCTAATACCCCCCCCATGCCCATACATTATAGTTTTTGGCCTGTATTCCATGTTTGTTTGTTTGTTTACTTGTTTATTTATTTGTTTGTTTGTTTGTTTGTTTGTTTGTTTATTTATTTATTTATTTGTTTGTTTGTTTATTTAGAGACTGTTTTTCCTCCAATGCAGGTTAACTCCTTGAGTGCATGGACTCTTACCTTTTTGTATTTGTTTACCTAGCATGGGGCCTGGTACTTAGTAGACATTTAATTTAAAAAAAAAAAGAAAAGAAAAAAAATACTTGTTGATATAAATTTAGCTCTACATAGACATGCAAATTATGTTTAGGTGCTTACCTAAGTGCATGGTAGACTGAACCATTGTACTAAACTGGTTGTTAAAAATACAGTAAATTACTTCAAATCAGTGATGTTCCTCACTAATGGGAAAATTACAGGGACTAAAGTGAGATTTTTTTTGTTTTTAAGAAGAAATTGTAATTTTAAAAGGGAGGATATGTTGTAGTAAATGTAATGTCTTTTAAGAGATATTTAACCATATTATATGAAGGTTGAGATGAATGAAGGCAATAAATGCATAATTTGGTGAAGAATAGGATATAGTGTTTTAATGGACCTAATTAGTATTTGCCCTAGAAACTTGTCTTGATCCTACATAGAAATGGTTATGAGCAAATTTGTTTCTACAAAGTCTTTAGTCATTTACAATGTTTTCACAAAAACTCACAATCCCCATCTATCAGCAGAAGAGAGAGGAAAAAGAAAGAATTTTTTCTCTTTGCTTTCTTTTGGCCTTTTGTTCACATCATACTAGCTAACGGAGGACGCATATTATATCTTACTCACTTACGTTGACAATCCATTGAATTATCTATCAATACATACATATGAAAACAGGGTACTTTAGTTACATTCTTTACTATAAGCTCATTCTTTAAGTTGCTAGCTAGATTTATGTAGACCAATAAATTAATACACATACTCTATGTCATTTGCAACCCAGCAGTCCCAGTGGAGTGCTTACCTAGGGGAAACATTGGAACACCACGGTTGTTGAAGAGTCAAAATTGCAGATGACACAAAGAATAGTGGGAGGGAGAGTGGTGAATGTAAATAGATGCTGAAGCATGCTACCAAGCAAGATGTGTGCCTTTTTAATGATTAGTATTAGGCATTTAAGTGTCATAGAAGACATTATTCCTTATTCATGTATATTTATATCTAGATAAAGAGACAAATCAACTGATAGATGATAGATAGTTGAAAGACAGATACAGAGATAGATGAACAGATAGATGGAATAATACACGGATAGACGGAGTGATGAATAGAAAGATAACCAAAAAAGGAGATATGCTGGCAACATGAGAATGATGACAACCCAATAGATGAATATTATATTTACAGATATGAAATATTTAAAGATCAGAGAAAGAACTCCCAGGTGTTGATTAGAACCCCCAAACAGAATTACAACAGAGCGCGTTAAGGATTATGCCATATGAGAAGGCAGGGAAAGACTTCAATTAGCACTGGTGGAGGGCTTAATCACTCTGATTTCCTTAAAGATATGGTTGAGAAACATAAACTGCCTTTTTGAAGGGGTAGCTTTTAGGGAATAGAGAATATCCTAAATACCTGAGACATGCTAATGAATTTGGCTCTAAGTTTTCTGGCAGTTAAACTTTCAAAGAGATTTACTGAGTAACAGATTCTGTTGTCAAAAGTCTGCAGAGACAAATATTTTCCTAGAATTAAACTCAAGATGATTTTTATCGTATGGTGCCTTTTAAGGTGTGAATTGGACAAAATAACAAAGCTTTCTTTTTTTTTTCTGAGGAAATAGAAACACTCTTCTAATGGACACTTCTATCTACCCCCATATAAAGGTTGAGTGGTTAGCATTAAGTCATAATTTTGTGAAGGCATTTCTGTGAGTAGCTGAGATAATATTTTCCAGGCACTTTGCTTTCTGATAATCTAACTGAGTACATGGAGAGAGCTTGCAGAATCTAAAAGAATGGACAGTTAATATAGCCATTAGACTGTCTCTCTCAAGTATCAGATGTCTTAAGTGGGTATTTGGCAGCTTTTGGATTGTAGTCAATTCATGATTGAATTTTCTTGCAAGTGCCTTGAGTGAAGTTACTCTAAATTGTTGGTTAAAGCTAGAGCCATATGCTTTAGATCCCAGGTGGGTGAGAGGCAGCATTGTCATTCTATTCTTGAAGTTTAAGAGTCTGACATCTCACTTAGATAAAGGAGTTCATCAACTTCAGTGTAGATTTGGCAAGGGGAATGTCTGTAGTTGATGGCAAAATTGTACTCAAGACAGAATTTTGAATATTACGTACTTGTACAAAGAGTTGGTTGATGCCTTGGAGTTTTGTACCATCTAATATAGAAGAGTTGACTTTAACCTGAAAAAATATTTAAGATAAATATAAACACAGAATCATATAAGCATAAAAGTTAAGCATTGATAAGGACTTTAGGTATCATCTAGTCTGACATCTACTTGCCACATAAATTCTTCCTATTACATCCTAATGAGTGGCCATAGTCATCCAGCCTCTGTTTGCACACTTATAATGTCAGGTGACATTATCTTTCTTAGAAATCTATTTGAGAACCATTTAAAATCTTGGTAAACATTTATTTATATTGAGTCAAGAGCTGACTCCCTAAAAGAAATGGAGTTCTTTGTCAATGGAAGAACATTAACATGGTTCCTGTGGAATATGGTTTTACTTGTAAGTATGCCTCCTCAGTGGTAAAAGACTTACTTATACTATAAGGATTAACATGGTTGACACCATGAAACAATCAAGGAATTGAAATTGCATTATAGAAGGAACAGGATAAAATTCTTCTTAAATGATAACTTATTAAATTATTCATTAAAAGGACTGGTTATTTTCTGAGTGTGCTGGCGGAAAGGAATGGTCAGAGAGCCCGTAAGTTCTTAGTCTTTGGTTTTCAAAAAAGGCTTCCACTTTTCATAACTGAGAGAGAAGAGGCAAGATACAATCAATCTGCAGATTGGTCCAAATGCAAACTTGCTCTGTGTAAAACATGAATTAATGAGATATATCTTTCTCTGATAGTCCAAATTCTTTAAATAAATAGCTAAAGCAAAAAGTTCACATTAGTCTTCCTTTTGATCACTTTCCTGGGAAAATTGTTTTGCTAAGCCTAGGAGATAAGTCAGAAGAAAACTGTTGTCAGACCACTTTTACTGAAGTGGCATGGATGACATCCTCTGTCTAACGGAGGGAGAAAATACTCTAATGAATCTGTGATCTGTTAAATTTGTCTATTTCCTCTTGTGATTAAGATTGCAACTCATAAATTCCTATCTATCTTGTTAGATTCTTGTCATTGTTATCCAATAAGTTTACCACAAGGCCTATCCAGTTTTCTGGGGGCCCTTTTTTGTTTTCTCATACCAATGAAATACTTGAACTTTCCACTTGATATCCCTCACTGCTCCGACACGATCAACTCACTTTCTTTTTCACTAATACATTTTTCTGATGACACTCTTTACTCCAATTCTTTAAAGTTCCCTATTTGATTTATGTTTCAGTCTACTCACACCCACCTTTTATCTCTCATTGACTGATTGAGATATTTCTAGAGTGCTTAGCTTAGTGCTTAGGCAGGTACATAGCCAGCACTTAATAAATGTTCATTCCCCCCTTTCCTCCACTTCTCCATTGTTGCCAAATCAATAGTCCCTTTACTTTCTTGAAATATTATATTATTTAATGATTCGCAGTCCTTCAACAACAATGGTAGGATATTGACACAAAACATAATGAACTTTTGTTTCAGGGAGAAGTTTGGGGTCATCCAAATAGCTTTTCAAAGTCAAGAAGGCAGTATGTCCTTCTTGACTTCTCTCTTTGAACTCTAGTTCTTTGGAGCTTTTTTCCAACTGCTCCACATATTTATACTGATGGCCATGAACAAATGAAAGAAATTGGTATCTATTTAGAGAAATTTTGGGATAATGAAAACTAAATGGTGAGGAAAAAAATTAAAGGTTACTAAAGAAAGACAGAAGAAGCAAGGTGTGGCTATAAATTGTTGATCAGATAAAGGAAAGACAGTTGAGTATATTTGTCAGATTGTTCAGTGTTCAGTAAAAATGTCTTAAAGGTTTTACTGGATGTTTAGCCGTGAAAGAGTGCATACCTACAGACAGTTCTAAAAATGTGGCTGATGTCCTTGGCAATGAGATCATATCACTACATGTCACAAAGATTAAAGAAAGCAGTTTAAAATTTCAACACCATCAAGAAAACCCAGTTAAACTTTTTTTTTTTACTAGAAGTTCAGCAGAACATAGGACAAGCAGGCTCCACAACATCTGTGGAGCAAGTCATGCATAACAACCTCTGATTAGATTGTAGAGGGTTATAATAATTATCTGATCATAGATTCAGTGATACTCAATGTAGATTCTGCAAGAAGAGCCCTGTCATGACAGTATGCTATTCAAATTCCACCAGCAGGAAACCCAAGAATTGTCATAGAATATCTCATTACATGACCTTAGATGATCTTAATTATCATATAAGCATTAAACACAGGATTTTATTATATTAAAGGGGACATCTAGAGAGGCTTCTGTATATTCCAATATTTTCAACTATATCCAGAAATGCCTTCAATTTGAATTGTAAGTCAATCCCAGTTGTAATAATATTTGCCAAATTATTTTCTCATGGACCTATGGTCCAAGTAGTTAGGAATATCATGTATTTATAGTTTCATCATCCATTTGATACTAATAGGAAATATGTTCTGTGTCTGAGGTAACACTGTCAACAGAGAACATTGTGCTACTGGTGGGACAGAAGTCTATTGGAGGGATACAAATTGTTTTGTACTAATTCATATACATTTTGGTAGAGACCACTCATTAGGTTATTGTAATATTCCAGGTAAAAGGTAGCTTCAATTAAGATAGTGTCTATGTGAGAAGAAAGAAGTAGATTCGTCAACTGATAGACTGTTGGCAACTCTGGAGAAAGTAGTTTCAATTGAATGAAGAAAGACAGAAGTAGAGGGTTTAGAAGAGAGTGACAGGGGAGGAAATGGAAACAGTACAGTTAGATTTTTTTTCAAGGAATTTAGCTAAGAAGTAAGGAAATATAGAACAATAGTTGGAAGGCATGCTAAGATTTAATGAAAATTTTTTTGTTTGTTTCTTAAGGATGGTGAATATGCAGACAGTGATTTTAATTTTTTATTACATTTTTAAAGTAACAATTTACGTATTTCTATTTTCCTACTTTCATGAAAAGAAGATTGACTGGTAGGGATCTTGTTGTTGTTAAGTTATTTCAGTCATGCCCAGCTCTCCATGACCCCATTTGAAATTTTCTGGACAAAGACATCAGAGGGGTTTGTCATTCCCCTCTCTAGCTCATTTTACAGATGAGGAACTGAGTCAAGTAGGGTTAAATGACTTGCCAAGGGTCACAAAACTAGTAACTGTCTGATGCTGGATTTGAGCTCAAGTCTTCCTGACTCCAGGCCCTATGTTCTATCCAATGCACCAAAGTGACCTAGTATGACCCTAAACATGTCACTTCCCTTCTCAGGATCTCAATTTTCAAATTTATAAAATGAATGATTTGGACTAGATAATGGACAATTTCCCTGCTAGTCCTAAAATTCCATAATGACTTCATTCACAATATCCTCTTTTTTGTATGAATTAAGTTAAATAGCTATATTTTGAATTCCAACTCAAAAATGCACTTAAGTTCCATTTTTTCCTCACATCATTTCTATAGTCTCTTTGACATAACAGCACATTATGGTACAATTTTTTTTGTGCTGAAAATAATCATTAGTTTTTCTCATAGAACTGGCAAATGGATTACAAGCTTTAAAAATGTCTATAGGGGACCATGATATTGCTAGCACTGTTCTTTATAGGACAGGGAATGAGTTGTTTATCACATTTTGATGATGAATTATGACATCTTCCAAACCCTCCTCCCCAATCCCCTTTGTTGTCAACAGTTTACCTAGGAAATCTGGCTAGAGGATGATGTCTTTAAATGGATTGTTTTAAAATTGCAGGGTTATGCTATGGATTATGACATATAAAGAAGTATCAGAAAAGTAGAATTGCATTTCCACCCACTTGTAAATGAGGATGGAAAATGATACCATTTTATAAGAATCAAAGTAGCAACAATAAGTATCCAGAAAACATTTAAGAATTATGGAATGAAAAGCCCCCCAAAATGATTCATAATGATGGGGTATTGGCCCAAACTAAGATCTTTGCCCTTTGCCCCAAAAAGAATTTGACTCCCATTTGTCTGCAGGCCCCAGAAAACCCTTAAACTCACTCTGGTCTCGAATGGTTACCTATATAATTACCTATATAATGCTCAAAGGCTTTTCTCCCATCTCCCTTTGAAAGCCCTAGTTTATATCCCACCTTTGATCTTATCAAACCTCTACCATTTCCCATTATTATCTATTCTTATTCAACCTCCAAACATTCCCATCCCTGCTTCATTGCCTATTCAATCTCGCAGACTTTCCAATCCCAATTCTCCCTAAATCACCCAGACTCTCTTCCCAGTCCCTCCTCTGGTCACCCAAAATTACTTGAGTGTATATAAGATCCACCCTGGCCCCCATTTAAACCCTCAGACTTTCTCATGCCCACTCATCCTTATGAATGTCAATAATGTTCAGATTCCTTAAAAGTCAGGTTTATATGGTTCATCTCTATTAAGCTTTTTCTCTGGCTGAAAGAAGATTGGGGCTGAATTGTTTCAGGCAGGGCCCATGTGTCATGATTTTGGGGTTCCAGCACCCCTAAACCTCTAGACCTCATTAATAGTATAAAATGAGCTGAAGAGATGAAAAAAAAGAAAAATAGCTAGAAGAAAATAATAATACTCCATTACTTCTTTTTGGTACATATATAATTAATGAGAGTTTTTTTTATATTTATGAGATGCTAGTTTTCCATAAATATACTTTTGGTAATTAGAACTGTATTGAATTATTAAATGTCAAAATGGGAGAATAAAATTCATCAAAATTAGAAATTTAACTAAATATTTACTTTTATCTCTGAACTTTTTTTAAAAGGAGGAATGCATGAAATTGTTTTGAAAATGTATACTTTAATATAAAACTTATTGCAATTAAGCTATATATCACTTAATAATAGAATTACAAAAATGTAATTTTATCATGGGCTTAAAGTTCATAGAGCCCCAGAAAGCATTATTTTTATGTATCTTTCCATATGCATTATGCATGTCCTCTATCTTTCTCAGGGTTAAGATGGCTAGATCATATCTTCAGGGTGAAAAATATGCTGAGGGTTATATGGATGCTTCTCTTCTTGAGAGGCTTGAGTCCCTAGTATTTCTGTTCCCATCATTTGTCAGGGGCCCCTGACTATGCCCTTTGTTCCATTTAACCTCTTAACATTACTTAGGTTTACAAAGAGATAATCACTTCAAAGATAGAGCAAAAACAAATATAGGGTGTCCCAGAAGTCTTAGTACAGTTTAAGCAATTAAAATATTTTGGGATACACTGTATGCAAACATTTTTCTTATAATACATCAAGGGCTCACTCTCCTCTATACCACTTTAGTCTCTATAACAATAGGCTCAAAATTTCTAACACTGGTTCTACAAAGTTCACATCTAGTTGCAGCAAGAGTACTAGATAAGACTGTGTCTCAGCTACTTCTGGACTGGCATCTCAAAGGTCAATTCCTGCTCCTTAAGTAGCAGGGGGTAAATGTTGCTTTAGTTGTGAAACAACCCAATTTGACTCTCAAATTCCTGTGCCAGCTTTCCAGACTTTTTTTAAAAGTTGGCATGGTTTCTCACCAGACTCTAGGGGCTGAAAAGTGACCAAATGAAGCCAAAAGAGCAGAAATAAAGGGAGGTAGGTGAAGTTGACAGGCCTCTTAAATGACTCAACTCCCCATCTCCAGGCAACTAGAACCAGTTACAGAATGTTTATGCATTTTCTACAGACTCACTTTGTACTTCCTTTACATATCATCATGATTAACTTGAAAGCAAGCTACTCAGGTTCTTCAAATCAATTCAATAAATATTTGTTAAGCCCCTACTATATGCCAAGCACTATGCTAAGTATTGGAGTTAGAGATATAGTTCTAGGTTCTCCACAAGTGCATCAAACATGCTATTGCATGCAATTGGCTCAAATAATATGTATGATGCTCCTAGTATGTATTAATCACTGTGCTAGCTGTTGCTTCAAAGTAAATGGTGAATATCAGGTCAAAGAAGGGGAGATCTGATCAAAGTCTATGAGATCTGAAAGCTGTAAGGAGGTAGCTTTGAAGAGTAATAGGGTTAGAATCCAGATCACAAAGGGTTGAGAAAGAAGTGACTAATTAAAAAAAAGAAGGCAAATATAAGGTACTTTTTGTAGAAATATTGCAGTGAAAAGGAAAGAGGGAGAATGAATAGTAAGTAGCCTGAATGTCAAGGGGAATTTTGTGAAATAGTGGAGACTTGTCTGTGTCTTAGTAGGCAGATGCCTAAGTATTTTACGTGTCTGTAGTTAAAGGCAATGAATTTCAATTCTATCTTTTCCTCCTGAATATTACTGGCAATTTGCAGAAATACTTACATATTTGCTGATTATATATGATAATATGTGATGATATATTATGTTCTTGCACTTTGATAAAATTATAGCTTCAATTAATAAATTGTAGTTGACTCTGTAGGGTACATTAGGTACACTATAATAAAACTTGCCAAGAGTATCCATTTTGTTTCATCTTTGCCTATGTTCATTCTTTTTCTTATCATATTGCCAAAGGCAGCCAAAGACTATATTGATAATGGACATCTTGCTTTACTTGTATGTTATTGGAAAGGACTCCTATTAATACCTAGTATATATAATGCTAGTCCTTGGTTTTGGATAGAGAACATGTAACATCTCAAGAAGAAGCTTATTCATTTTTATATTTTATAGGTTTTTTTTTACAGAACTTGGTGTTATATTTTTTTTAAATCCCATTTATTTTTATATGCTTTTGTTGTTCTTATTATGGTTTATAATATTCATAGTTTTCCTAATATAAGAATTCTGTATTTCTGCTATACAATCAACCTAGTCATAGCATATAATTTTTGTGACATTTTGCTGTAGTTTCTTTTTTTCCCTTAATAGCATTTTTTCCAATTACTTGTAAAGATAGTTTTCAACATTATTTTTTTGTAAAATATTGAGTTCCAAATTTTTCTCCCTTCCTCCCTGTCCTCTTCTCTCCCTAAGATAGCAAGTAATCCAATATAGGTTAGACATATAGAAACATATTTCTATATCTGTTGTGTTGCGAAAGAGGAATGATAACAAAAGGGGAAAATGATGAGAAAGAAAAAATAAGTGAAAATAGTATGTTTCAATCTGCATTCAGACACCATTGTTCTTACTCTGGATGTGGTTGGCATTTTCCATCATGAGTCTTTTGGAATTGTCTTGGATCATTGCATTACTGAGAAGAGCTATCTTTCATAGTTAGTCATTGTACAATGTTATTGTTGCTGTGTGCAATGTTCTCCTGGTTCTGCTCACTTCACTCCGCATCAGTTTGTGTAAGTCTTTCTAGATTTTTCTGAAATCTGCCTGCTCATCATTTCTTATAGCACAATAGTATTCCATTCATTCATATACCACAACTTGTTCAGTCATTCCTCAACTGATGGGCGTTACCTTCAATTTCCAATTCTGTGCCACCAGAAAAACATCTGCTATAAATATTTTTGTGTATGTGTGTCCTTTTCCCTTTTTTATGATCTCTTTGGGATACAGACCTAGTAGTGGTATTGGATCAGTTCACAACACCACTAAAAACGCATTCATGTTCCGATTTTCCCACATCTTTTCCAACATTTATCTTTTTCCTTTTTTGTTACATTAGCCAATCTGATAGGTGTGAGCTGGTACCTCAGAGTTGTTTTAATTTGCATTTCTCTAATCAATAGTGATTTAGAATATTTTTTCATGTGACTTAATACATGGATCTTGGTAAATTTTTGTGAATGACAGGCACAGATGAGAAATGTGTACACTCTTATAATTCACATAATGTCACTAAAATAATTGTAAAAATAATAATATTTAATAATCACAACATGCCTAGTATATCTAATTGCTAAAATTCTAATTAATTCCTTAACATTTTTCCTTTTTATTTTTATTTAGATTTCTCTAAGTATATATGGTCTATCAAGACATTGTTCACTTTATTGGTTTATTGTCCATTTGTCTCTATAACTCATTTACATGTTCCTTTTATCATTTAGATGTCATTTGGCCATTCATTATGCCATTCAGCACATATATGTCAAGTACTGATATCACCTCATTATCTATAGTAGGACAGCTAGGTGGTACAGTGGATAAAATGTCAAACCTGGAGTTAGGAAGACTCATCTTCCTGAGTTCAAATCTGGCCTCAGACACTTAGCTGTTGACCCTGGGCAAGTCACTTAACCCTGTACCCTCATCTGTAAAATGGGCTGGAAAAGGAAATGGCAAATAATTCCAGTATCTCTGCTAAGAAAATCCCAACTGGGTTCACAAAGAGTTGAATGTGACTGAAAATGACTGAACTACAATAACAACATTTTCTCTGGTACCTTTTGGCATAATAAATATTTCTGTTTTTCTCCTTTAATCAAATCTACTTTTGTTCTTTCCTTTTTCTGAGATTATGATTACTCCCCCCCTTTTTTATATTTCAAGTGAACCATAAAATATTTTGCTCCATCTCCTTATTTTAGTTTTGTGTGTATATTTATGTTTCTGATGTATTTCTTATAGCAATATATTATTGGATGCTGCTTTCTCATTCATTCTATCCTCTTTATGGTTAAGTTAATGCAATTAACATTATTAGTTATTATAGTTAATTGTTCATTTCCCTCTAACTTATTTTCAAATACTTTCCCTCCTTTGCCTCCTGGTTCCTCTTTACAAAGAATAAGGTGCTAAGAGAAAAGAATTGTGCTCAGCACTATGGCTCTAGATTTTATGTAATCTATCACTGCTCCCCCTTACTTGTTTTCTTTTTCAGTCACAGATCTAAGTTCTAACCTTTTCTTTCTTTCCCTTTAAGCTCATCCTCACAATTTTCCCTCTGATGTTACGTTGTTTTGCTTATGACTAATCCTTCCCTGAATTTGCTTTCTGTCTTATTCCCTCATTTCCTCCCTCCTGTTTGCCTGTTGAATTAAATGTATTTCTGTGCCTAATTTTGTTTGCATATTCTGCCCTCCTTTGATCTGTTCATATAAAAGTAATGTTCCAGTATCACTCCCTCTCCCCACCCTCTATTCCTTAAATATATAACCTTTTACTTGCATAGCCTGATTATGTGATATGGTGTTTCCTTCTCCTTAATTTTCTGATGTATTCTAATTCCTCTCCCTTACCTTTTTTTCTTTTAAGATCATTCAAACACAACAAAATCAATCCCAGGCCCTCTGTCTAAATTACCTCCCACTATGATCTCTGATGACATTAATGTTCTGAGGGGACCTATGTCACTTCCCCCAATAGAACCCTTCATGCTTGTTTAGTCCCTTTTAATTGCGTGTTGATATTTATCATTTTATGTTTCCCCTGGCTTCTGTTTTTTTGATTGTTTGGTTTTTTTTGTATTATAATGTTTCTACTCAATTCTGTTTTATTCATTAGGAATGCTTGAAAGTATCCTATTTCATTAAAGTTTCATTTTATTTTGATCTATTAGGTTTGGCAAATAATTCTTGGCCATACCCCCATGTCCTTTGTCTTCTGTAATATTCTGTTCTGAACTCTCCATTCTTTTTAATGATGGTCATTATTTTTACGTGAACCTGACTATGACTCATGACCCTCCTCTATTTGAATTTACTTGAACTATTTTTTTTCTGAATGTTACACACACACACACACACACACACATCACAAACACACACACACTAGAACTTGGAAGCTCTGGTTTTGTGTTATGATGTTCTGGGAACTTTTGCTTTACATATTCTTTCAAGAGGTAAGTGGATTTTTTTCCCATTTTTACTTTGCCTTCTTATTTTATGGGTTTAGGCTATTTTCTTTTTTCCCTTCATTTTCCTCATGATTTCTTGAAATCAAATGTCCATCCAGGCTTTCTTTGTTATTATGGCTTTCAGGTAACCCACTGATTGATTCTTAAATTATTTCTCCTTGATTTTGTTCTAAATCTCTTGGTTTTCATATGAGATATCATGTTTTCTTCTATTTTTATAATATTTTGGATTTATTTTCTTATTTTTATAGTGTCATGGAGTCATTAACTTGTCTTTTAACCATTCTAATTTTCAAGTAGCTAATACTTGTGCAAGTTTTTCTACCTCTTGTACTGTTATTAATTCTCCTTTCCAGTCTTTCTTTTCCCACTCTTTCCTCTAGCAATCTCATTTCATTTAGACACAGATTTTTTGGGTAAGTTTTAATATATTTTTTCCAACAATTCTAGTTAAATATGTATCAAAGCTATCTTTACTTCAAAGCTTTTGACTGTCAATATTTGAAGTGATTCAACTTTTTCTGAGTTTCTGTTGTGGGCCTCCTTGTCACTAAAGTAGGTATTTCCAGTGAGATTTTTGTTGTTGTTTATTAATTCTTCTAACCTCACTTAATGAATTGGACATCATGTTATACTTATGCTTTCAGTACTTCTGGAAGGAATATTTGGGCTTTTTTTAGCCTAGATTTCTATAATCTAAGGTTTTACTGGTATGTTATATAATTATTCAATGGACCTATAACAAATTGCTGCTGTTTCAACCTCCTGCTAGCTAGCTAGCCAGCTCTGGAGGTTCAGAGTGACAGAATTCCATGCCACCTTTTGATCTGAATGTACTGTCCTGTTTTGACAGGTGGCCTCAGACTGGGTTGGGATAACTCTTAGAGATTGGATTTTTTATAGTATAGTTCCTTACCTTCAGGAACGTAATATTCTACTAGTCAGAATTAGGCTATTACCTTAGCCAGCTCAATATCTACTTCTAAAATATTAAATTTGGTCAATAATACCCTGTCATTTGTTGAAAATAATAATATTTGTGTCAGAAAAATCTTTTATATTGAGAGTTCACTTGCATTCTACATGTGAGAAATGTAAGAACATTTTATAACAAAATCTAATGAAATCCTTTATGCTCTGACATTTTAATTCTCGATTTTAAATGTAATAATTCACCCACTCTCACAGGGATCTACTTTCTATTTATATAGAAAAACACCAACAAATTTACTGGTAACAACTAAATCCTACATCATTATTTACTTTCTACCTTGATGGCTATATGTATTCATAGGTACACCCTTCACATGTAAAAATTTCAGCTTGCTCCATCTCATTCATGGTACATGTTTCTTCTGCCTTCCCTTTCCAAAAATTCTGAATGGGCAATTTACTTAATGTGCTGCAGGCCTTCTTCTACATCTTTTATTTTTTCTATCTCACTTATAAAAATACAGCATTTAATGTCTACCTCCAACATATCTCACTTTCGTTGTATAGCTCATTCCCTTTTTTATCTAGTTATTGTGAAATTCATTTAATAATTTTGAATTCTTGTTCAATTTTTAATTTAAATATAATTCTGATTTTTTTGGCTAAACTTTTGTGTGATTTGCATATAGTTGGTGTTTCAGAAATATGCTTGCTTGAATTGAATTGACAATGATCCAAAGCAGTCAAAGCAAAAAAAAAATAAGCTCTAATTATTTACTTATGAAATATTATTTATTAATGCAATCACTTAATGAACAACTGTAGATTTGTGATGGCTATTTTTACCATATAATTCACTGGATGAATAAATTGTTCAGCTTTTCCCTTGTCTAGCTGCCAGATAATTTGTCTAGATTGAAGATATTATGGAGATATATGCCAGCATGGAGTAGTTATAACTCTGGAAAATCATGGCTTTAAATAGACAAATAAAATATCTTTCAAAGTTTTATTCATTTTCTGAGAATTCACTTTATGAAAGTATTGTGATTTAATGTTTTCACTCTTAATGTAACAGTGGGTAGTCTAAGTAGAAGATTTTATAGTTGTACAGACTCTCATTATGATAGGAGAAAGCAATGATGGGGAGCAAAAATTAGACTACTAGAAAGCCATCTTAGGATACCCATCACCAGAAAGTAGTCTAGCTAAGGCATTAAGACAGTAACATTTCCAAATATATGCCAATAAGTCTGACAACCTAAATGAAATGACTGAATAATTACAAAAAATATAAACTGCTCAGATTAACAGAAAAATAAATAGAATACTTAAATAATTTTACCTTAGAAAAAGAAATTGAACAAACTGAAAACCTTAGGACCAGATGGATTCACAAATTACTTTTACCACACCTTTAAAATAAAAACAGTTAATTCAAATACTATACAAATTATTTGGTAAAACAAATAAGCCAAGAAAAAGTCCTGCCAATCTTTTTATGACACAAATATGGTACTGATATGTAATCAAAAGAAGAGCAAAAAAAAACGGAGAAAGAAAACTATATAGATGAATTTTCCTACTGATATTGATGCAAAAAAAAGATACTATCAGGGATATTATAGCAATATATCACAAAGATCATTACAACAATGTGAGACATATGAGGAATGTAGGGCCAGTTCAATATTAGGAAAACTATCAGCAAAATTGGCAATATCAATAACACAAACAACAAAAATCTTATAACTATCTCAATAAATGCAGAAAAAGCTTTTTACAAAATAAAACATTTATTCCTCTTAAAAACACTAGAAGTAACCAGAACTCAGTATTTGACAAAAATTCCTGAGAATACTCAAAGCAGTTTGGCAGAAAGTAGGTCTAGACCAACATTTCATAATATATGCCAAGATAAGGTCAAAATGGGTACATGATTTAGACATCAAGGATCATATCATAAGCAAGTTAGAGGAGGATGGGATATCTTACCTGTTGAACCTATGGATGAGGAAAGAATTTATGACCAAATCAGAGAGAAGGAGATCATTACAGGAAGTAAAATGGATAATTATGATTACCTACAATTGAAAAGTTTTTGCACAAATAAAACTATTGCAGCCAAGTTAAAAAAGGAAAGCAGAAAACTTGGTGGGGGGTGATTTTTTTATAGCAAGTTTCTTTGATCAAAGGCCTTATTTCTCAAATATATTGAGACCTGAGTCAAATTTGTAAGAATATGATTCATTCCCCAATTGATAATTGGTCAAAAAGTATGAACAAGCAATTTTCAGATGAAGAAATCAAAGCTATATAAAAGTCAAAATAAATCTGAGGTACCACTTCACACCTATAAGAGTAGCTAATATTACAGAAAAGGAAAATGACAAATATTGGAGGGAATATGGGAAAATTGGGATACCAATTCACTGTTGATGGAGTTGTGAACTGATCTGACCCTTCTGGAAAGCAATTTGGAACTATACCCAAAGGTCTATGGACCCACCAATATCGCTACTAGGTCTGTATCTCAAAAAGATTGAAGAAAAAAAGGAAAAGTCCTGTATGTACAAAACTATCTATGGAAGATCTTTTTTGTTTTGGGAAAGAATTGGAAACTAAAGGGATGCCCAATAAGTGGGAAATAGCTAAACATGTATATGATTGTGATAGTACTCTATTGTGCTACAAGAAATGACAAGCAGGATGGTTTCAGAAAAAATCTGGGAAGACTTAAATGAACTGATACAAAGTGAAGTTAGCAGAACCAAGAGAACATAGTCACAGTTTCAACAATGTTGTGCAATGATGAATTGTAAATGAGTTAGCTATTTTCAGCAATGCAATAATCCAAGACAATTACAAAGGACTTAATGATAAAAAATTCTATTTCCCTCCAGCGAAAGAACTGATGGAGTCTGAATGCAAATTGAAGCATATTTTTTTAAAATTTTCTTGCCTTTTTTTCCTGCAACATGGCTTATAAAAATATGTTTTACATGATTTCACTTGAATAATTGATATCACATTTCTTGCCTTCACAATGGATAGTAGATAGTCAGGAAGGAGGGAAGGAGAAAATTCAGAATTCAAAATCTTAAAAAAAGGAAAATAAATATTAAAAGTTTAATACAATAATAATGAAGTTCTTTATCTCATGCTTACCAGGGACTCTGTACTTAGTATTACAATTTAAAGATTAAAGATCTTTTATCTTCCTAAGTTCCATTCGTGCCAAATCTGAAATAACTCCTTGAATCGCTATACCTGACAAAACCACCCACCACTATTAGCACTCTCTTTTGTCAACTCTCATCTTTCTGTTCAGATTGTATGTGATGTTTGGGGCTGATGGTGAAGCAAAAGGGAGCATCCAATGGTGGATATATTTAAGTCAGACTTCCATGCAGAACATTTGAGAGGGAAGAGATTTGTTCTGCTTTCCATTGTTCTGACACAAATTCAAATTCATCATCATCATCATCATCATCATCATCATCATCTTTCTCCTAACCTGTTTGTGGAGATTTTTTTGTATTTAGGGAAATTCATTTTTATAAAATGTAACAAAAGTCAATGCGGATGTGTTGGTTCTTGCCATTTTTACCAGAGGTGATTCTTTAATGATGACATGGAGAAAGTTTTCATTTGAATGTTCCATAAAACAAAGTGTAAAATGGAACAAAACTGTTACCCATGAGTGCTGCTATGTCAAGGTCAGCAGTTACACAGGAAAATGTCAAGTTATCTCAGGTGTAGTGCACAACATCCAGCACTGAGTTTTATGTCTAAAGAGAAGATTGAGTTGTCTTCAGAAGGACCCTTCAAAACAAATATTTTAAGTAAAACAGCTCATTATGATTGAGATACTTTGGGGAGATAACTTTAGGTTTTCCCTCATTTTTTTAGTTAGAACATATTTTTAACCTACTATGTATACTATTTTAACATATTCCAAACAAGCATTAATGTATTTAAGCAGGTATCTGTGAAGATTTGTGTTTTCAGGATTAGAAATAATATAATAGAAATCAAGATTTATCAGATATCTTTTTGGACTATAGAATTCTGCCTAGGAGCTATTGAGAATAAGCTTCCAGAAATAAATATTTCATATTCAACAAGATACATCCATTTTTCTCCCATTCCAATGAAGCTCTTTCTTTCACTTTTTCAACTATCATTTAAATAATGGCCTAGAATGAGGGATCTTAACCTTTTCATTTGACCATCTGGTAACGTATATGGACATTTTTCTCTAAGTAATATTTGTTTTTAATCAATAATTGAAAGATATGCTAAATTTTAATAAAAAACATAATGGAAATAAAAAGGGAGCTAGTCCATAAGCCTAGTACATGACACGCATCCAAGTTATCTTGACTTGGCCTTTAATAGATTAGCATTCTTTTAGATCCCTCCTGCTGATGTTCAAAATGTGTCTATGTCTCTGCTCCAAAGATTCTGATCTTCATCTATATTTCTTGAAGTTAAATACTTTAAAATGTGATAAAGCTTGATAGTGCTAAAAAATACTTCAGTTGCTAAGGTTATGTCTAAAATTACAGAGGATTACATACATCCTGGGACCAGAGTCAGGTGGTCCCCTGCCTTTTTTTTTTTCCTTTTTCATCTTGTTTCTCTTGCTTTTCCTAAAATTTAACCCCTCTTGCCACCATAACCATTATGAACAACAACAAATATTATTTGGAACTTATGATGTGTAAGATTTCTTTGAATTTTCCTGGTCTAATTCATTTAATTAATTGATCAAATTTAATTAAAATTATTTTCTTTTCTTTTATGTGCTTTGTTCTAATGAATTGTATCCAAATCATTAAAATTGGAGCTACAAATGTTATATGGCTTCTATATTTCTTAATGTAGTAATAATATTTTTTAAATGAGAGACAAATAATAACACTTAACCAAAACATTTACCAAATGTATGCATTTCCTTCCAGTAGTTGAGGGACATTCCAATTTTCAAAGCATGAACAAAAGTTCTATGCTTCATTTTCACATGAGGTAGCATTGGCTACTTTTCCCTTAGCACATTGTAACTGTAAAGGAGAATGCTTTATTAAGGAGACATTGTTCACAATGTTTTAAGTATAGTGTTGGGATACCTCTTATATGAAGCCTCAAGTCTCTGAAGACTCTGCAAGAGATGGCTTTAGAAAAACAAAAGCTTATTTCTAAGCTATAAAATCACTGGGAAGTTCTTCCCATTTGTGCCACTTGTTATAGAGCTGCAACTCTGGAAAAAGTATTGAGGATCATCTCTTGGAAGAGAAAGGATTACAGAGGCAGCAAATATGGATGGGAATGAAGCAACCATCTGCTGGGGGCAGAGGAGGTTGGCCAGCATGGGGATTATAGGGGAACATCAGGATGGGAGCTTAGCAAAACTTTCAGAAGCAAGGAATCTGAAGGATAGTGGATGATGTTTGTAATTAGCATTACCTGCTATGAGATGAGGATAGATGAAGCAGGTTATAGAACACAATTAGAAGATGTAACAATGGTGTGATAACTGGTGATGCCTATAGAGAATAGTGAGATATATGATGTCTGGAAACAAATAATGTAGAGACAGGGGGCTATGGAGGAGACTGCTAATGTAGATTAATAAATCCCACTATTCCAAGTTGAAAATATACTTGTGACAAGTCTATAAGTCATGCAAATCAAAAAGGTCTCTGTGTAAGGATGGTTTATCACTGCTAAGTACCATGTTATTTTCTATTGAATATTTGTTTCCATTTACATAGCAATAAAACTAGTCATGCCTGTGTACTTGGGACTCCTTAGGAGGAGGGGATAGGAGTTAGCTGCTGCTGTTTGAGGCATCACAAAGATTTACTGGGATGGATAGATTGCAAATAATATTGCTTTAGTTTCTATTTTTGTTAGCTTCTGATAGATAGATTCCTGAATATAAGTTTCATAAAATTGTTATATATTTGAATAATATATCTTTTATATTGTAACAATTATAGCTTTATAAGTTAAAATAATGTTTTGACACCATTTTCTTCAGAACTTGTGAAAGGAAGGAAGAGTACATGCACACACACAATTGGGAAGAAAAATACATTTCATTCAACAGGAAAACAGGATGGAAAAGGGAAAAGGGGGTAGGTTAACAGGGGAATTGTTCTCAAAGCAAAACAAATTCTAACTAAATACATACACAAATATGTGTAGATCTTTTTGAGGTGGCAAAGAATGGAAGTTTGAGGACACGCCCATCAGCTGGGGCATGGTTGAACAAGTTATGGTATATTAATATCATAGAATACTATTTTGCTGTAAGAAATTGTGAGGGAGATAGTTTCAGAGAAACAGTAAACATAATAAAGTCAATTTATAAAATGAATCACTTAAAAATTTTGATGTTTGTGATGTAAGATTACAAAAGAATGATGATGAAAAATGCTACCTACCCACTTCTTGACAGACATGTGAAAGATTCAGAATGAGATGCATACATAAAAATGTATGTGTATGTATGTGTGTGTACACAAATACTCCTTTGGGATATGGCCAATTTTGTTTTTCTTAACTATTCTCAGAAAGGGTTGAGAGAAATGGCAACCTTTTGCTGATTAAAAGAAATCATCATGATTAAAAAAATAAAGAAATGAGATGGATTTCCAAATCTACCCTATACCATGTTCATGAGTATCTTAATATTAATGATTTTTTTTAAAAGTAATGTGAGGGGCCAGAAATAATGACATCAGTCAAAATGATATCAGAAACATTTCTTTAAACCACCACACGTGTTAAACTTAGGGCACTAAATTGTTAACCTAGTACTCTGTTATTTAAATGGTTCAAGCATTAATGAATTTTAATGCTTTTCTAGTTTAACTAGTTTTCTATTTGTGTTCAAATACCTTATGGAGAATTCACTATTGCTTTTACTTTTTATTATTCAACAGACAATTTAAATATCATTAAAGAAGTTAATTCTAAATTTACATATTTTTTCAGTTATGCAATGTATGTCATCAAAAATGTAATGATTTTATGAAAATTTTATATGAAATTGGTTTGACAGAAGCCTTAGAAAATGAATTTAGTCTAATGAATTGGAGTGATTAATTTTTACCTTGTAATCCCAATGATTTCGAGAAAACTGTAAAGCAATTAAACTTAATAAGAATGAAAGCTATTTAAGAGCTCATTACATATAGGAATTATCTAAAGAAATCTTCTGGGGGTGCAAAGTATTTTGTTTTTAAATATTTTAATGGAGTATGATTTTGTTAAAATACAAAGATGACATTTTTCATTAAATAATGTTTCTTTTACAAAGTCACAATGACAATGAATCAATCTGAAGACCTCTGCTTCTATTTCAAAAGGCATCTGGAACAGTAGCAAAATTTATGAGAAGGAAGATGATTTAATATATTGACATTTATTTCCTACAGGCTTAGAATGTACACTCTTAAATCAAATGCCCCAAAACATAAAATTAAATGTATAAATATTTATGATGTTGTCAAGTAAACCATTTATAAATATTTTTAAATTCTCTTTTCCAGACATGGTTGACCAAACTCTTAAAGTACATAAATTATTTCCAAAAAATAAATTAGTCCCTTTTTGAAAACACATTAATGCTTTCAATTGGCGGTGTTCTCCATGGTTTAATCTACCAAGCCACACAGAAGCAACATGGAAAAAGTCCTACAAACAAAACCAGCAACGAAAATTTTTGAGAGCCTTCTCTGTCATGGGTGCTACTATAGATGTGATTACATCAGTTATTTTTCACTGACACCAAGATAAGTCAGACCCATATCATCTCAAGTTTTATCAAATACAATAGTCTTTTAAATCTCCTTACTTTTATCCCTGCCTGTCTCTTTTCATTACCAAGTGAAAAAACTTTTGGTTAGCATCCCTAATTCATTATTTCAACTATATTAATCTCCTATCCATAAATATTCAAAGTTTCCTCATTATCTCCTGGATAAAATTTAAGTATCTTACATTCAAGACCCTGAATAGTGATGTTCAAATAGATAGATCTTCCCCACTTCAACTATTGAACCTTTTTTTTCTGGCCAAAATTACCTAGTCACATTCTATTAAACATCTATTGTACTTGACTGCCTGTTTATTTAAGTACATGCAATTATCTTTGCCTCCAAAGTCCTCCCCTCTTCTCTGAATATCCAAAAACTCTATTCTTCAATGCCCATATTAAATTTTCCTTCTTAATAAGAACTCCTCAGACTACTTTGTCTGACAATTAATCAAATACTTATCAAAATACATTTTAATGAAAATTTCTTATGTACCTACTATGTGCATGGAACTGCATTTGACTTCAAGGTTACAAAGATACAAATGAAATGGTCACTGTCTTCAAAAAATTAAAATTTTACTTGGGAAATGCAGCATATACACAAAAATGTGCAGTAGGAGTACAAGGAAAAACTAGACAGAAGAGAGGACCAGTAACATGCAAGACTTCATGTAGCATGCAAGACCTGAGCTAAACCTTGAAAGAAGACAAACATTCTTAATTTAGAGACAAGAATGGAATCTACTTCACATAAAAGAAGACAAAGTCCTCCAGCATTGTAGGTGAGTTCCTTACTTCCCAGATGTGTTATCAAGTGCACAGAGGTAGGAGGGAAATATGTAGTTCAAGGAACAACTAGTAGTCCAGTTTGGCTAGCATATAATTTACATAGTGCAGTAATGTAATATAAAGTTGGAGAAGTAGCTATGCATTGTATTTTGGAAGGACATAAATGCTAGATTATAGAGTCCTGTAACCAATTGCACCTTTCAGGAGTCAAAAGAAGTGCCAAATCTTACTAAAAGTAAAAATGAAAACTTTGTTTTCTGATTCCCCTAGTTATGAGTGTATCCTCAGGTCCCCAAAAATTGATTTATTTTAACTTATCTATGTGCAACATAGTTCTTCCTAATAGAATATATTTAAGTATTGAGACTTGTTAATTTTATTCATTTTTATATCCCCAGCCCCCTAGCACTCTTCTGAGCATATAATAGGCACTTAATAAATGTCTGTTTAATCAACATGGATTTAATAGGCAACATAATCACAGATCTAGTATTAGAATAGAACTCAAGGGTCATCTGGTCCAAGACCCTTCTATTTTCATATTTGACAGATGAGAAAATTGAGGCCCAAGGAAATGAAGTGTTTTGCCTAAGATCAAGGAGATAATAAGCATCAGGACAGTATTTGAATCCTTGTCCATAGAAGGAAAAAAAAGAGGGAAGGAAGAAAGGAAAGAGGGAA
>NW_020954687.1:14506649-14541136 GCF_900497805.2 Vombatus ursinus
GAAGGAAGGAAGGAAGGAAGGAAGGAAGGAAGGAAGGAAGGAAGGAAGGAAGGAAGGAAGGAAGGAAGGAAAGAATTGCTAGCTAGATATACAATGATCAAAATAAATGGATTAAGAAAATTTCCTGAATGTAATTTGTCTTTCTTTTTTGCATTTTTCTTTTTTTAAATTAATTTAGTTATTTTACATTTTCAACATTCACTTCCATGAGATTTTGAGTTCCAAATTTTCTCCTTTTACCTCCTCTCCTCCCACTATGAGACAGTGTGCAATCCAATATAGGCTCTACATATAAATTCATATTAAACATATTTTCACATTGGTCATGTTGTAAAGAAGAATTAGGACCTATGGGAGAAACCACAAGAAAGAAGAAGAAGAAGAAGAAGAAGAAGGAGGAGGAGGAGGAGGACGAGGAGGGGCAGAGAGAACAGTATGTTTAGATCTGCATTCAGACTCCATAGTACTTTCTCAGGATGTGGATAGCATTTTCAAACATGAGTCTTTTGGAATTGTCTTAGATCCTTGCATTGCTAAGAGGTAAGTCTATAAAAGTTAGTCATCACACAATGTTGCTGTGACAATGCACAATGTTCTGGTTCTGCTCACTTTACTCGGCATAAATTCAGGTTTTTTTGAAGTCTGTCTGCTCATCATTTCTTATGGAAAAATACTATTCCATTACATTCATATAGTAGAACTTGTTCAGCCATTCCCCAGTTGATGGACATCCCCTCAATTTCCAATTCTTGGCCACCACAAAAAGAGCTGCTATAAATATTCTTGTACATGTGGTTCCTTTTCCAATTTTTATGATCTCTTTGGGATACAGATCTAGAAGCGATTTTGCTGGGTCAAAGGGAATGCAGTTTTACAACCCTTTGAGTATAGTAAAGGGAATGCATTTTGAACCAGGTCATGGAGAAGAGAAGGGACATGGATTGATGATGAAAGTAGACCATTTTAGGCATAAGAAAATGTATGAAATCAACTTATTTGTAATAATATAGAACAAATTTTCCAATAGTGATTTGACTTCTTGGAAGTTGTATACAATCTACCTCAGACAAGGATGGCCTTACATTTAGAAAGAATGCTATGTCTCCAAGGTATTATTTAGGGAGTTCCAGGAAGCCTCATCTCTTTAGTTATCATTCTCATTCTGTCCAGAATTTTTCAATTTGTCACCAAATCAAGATATTCATCTCAATTAATAGTCATCTTCTTTCCAAATGTAAATAATCTTGAGTGTTAATAAGTATGCACATAACTTGGTTTGAATTCATGTAATCAGATAATTTTCCTCCTAACAGATAGATGACAATAGTTATTTGGAGGGAATGTGAGTTGTGTTGGAGGATAGGCAAACCTAAGAAGTATTTCTATTTTTTCTTTTTTTTTCTTTTTTTTTAAGAAAAAGAAGGGAAGAAAGGTGAAATAGCATAGTAACATAGTCCTGGGCTTTGAAAAAATGAGGGTTAATATGAAGATACCAGTTATTGAGAGAAAGAAGAGATAAGATAATTGGCAGCCCGATCACATGGCCATCAGCCAACTTTATCGCATCTCAGCTGGTTAGTGGAGGAACATCCAGAGTAACTGTCCTTGGCTAAAAGTACTCAGATAGAATGAAGGTTTTTCAGGAAAAAAGGTTTTCTATTAACACTGGAGCAGCCTTCTTCTGATATCAACTAATCTTGCCCCATGAGGAATATTATAACATTCCCCAGAACCTAATAATAGCTAAATGGAGAGAATTACATAGGATCATTTGGAAGTGTAATCCCTTTCTTCCCCAATCCATCCCTAGGAGTTAAGAGGCAATAGGACAATCAATAAAGAATGAAAAATATTTAGGAATTAAGTGGGTAGATTATTCTGGTTCCTGCACCAGGCCATAAAAACGGATCACAATATTTTTCATCTTTGACTCTTACAATGATATTACAAGATGATACATGGTAGACTAGTCCATCTATTCCCCATCTAGTTACTGCCAGTATAAGAGTGATCCTCAAATGAGCAGATGATTGAGGAAATGGCTTTTTATCACACACAATAGACATCTTCCTCATTCAAAACTGTGAATCCCAAGGAAATTCAGGTAACAGTGGCCAGAGTCTGATCTTTTGAAAATAACTATTTTTGTCAGTAGCTTCCAATGTAGATAGATCTTGCCTTATTCAAGGAGAAAGAACTAAAGTGATGCATGATTGAACATGTGGTCTCATTTAACAGGAAGTAGTGTCTAGGGTTTCTGGACTTTGGCTATGTTGCTTCCTGTTCCTCTCTTGACTAGGTGGAGTATATGTTTCTGATTCCTTCCTTCCCCCTTCCCCAACTTTTAGTGGCCCAGAAGAACTCAGGAACTTAAGGTATCCATATTTCCTGGCTAGAGAGGTCAGCCCTTTTCCTCCTTCCCTCCCCGCCCCTCCTTTTCCCTCCTCTCTCTTCCTCTCCTCTCCTCTCTTCTCCTTTCTCTTTTAGGAAAGCTCACATGAATGTAATTCCAGAGATGCCCGACAGAGCCTAAGATGGGTAACCCAATAGCATCATCTTTGTAGGACCGTGTGCTTTATATTGCCATGGACACAGTGGATAGCTTTCTGGGCTAGGAGTCAGAAACACTGAGTTCAAATTTGACTTCAGACATCCACTACCCTTGTGACCCTGGGCAAATCACTTAACTGCTATTTGCCTCATTTTCCCCATCCATAACATAGGAATAATAATACCATTCATCTCCCAGGGTTGT
Source organism: Vombatus ursinus (assembly GCF_900497805.2). Lineage (NCBI taxonomy): Eukaryota > Metazoa > Chordata > Mammalia > Diprotodontia > Vombatidae > Vombatus > Vombatus ursinus. Next base: position 14,509,405 of record NW_020954687.1, read on the forward strand.
TATGAGGATCAAATGAGATCATAATTGTAAAGCACTTAGCATAGTGCCTGGCACATAGTAAAACAACATAAATGTTATCTACTTATTATTTTTACTATTATTACATAGAACACATTATTTATAGATTTGTATGTTGTTAAGATGATGATTCACTGAATTGTACATATGCTTGGAAATTCAACTTTTACTAAATGATATATTCATTACTAAAGTAAGAATTTCCTTATAGGACATATTCTAATGATCCTTATTAAATGCCTCTTTCTCTAGAGCAAAAAAAAAAAAAAAAAAACAAAAAAAAAAAAACCACCCACCTCAAAAAAAAAAAAAAAAAGCTAATAACATACTGGAAAAGGTTATCTAACTCCTTTGACCTAGCCACTGTGCCTTTGACTGCTTCTCCCTTTTTCCTAAGAATCACATATTGGAGCTAAAGTTTTGTGTTGTCCCTTTGAGCTTTTTAAAAATCTTAATTCTATTTAATTCAAAAAAAAGTCCTTAATTTCAAACTATATGAAAGCAAGGATTTCTACAAGGTACTGAGGATAGTTATTTAATCCTATAGATCTGTGATCTCAGGGATATAGGAACTACCTTCAGAGTTTCAGAATACAACTCATCTAATCGTCTCATGTCTTTCATAAATATTTTTATAAAATGTTGTGTTAATTTATCTCAATCTTTGAACACCTCATAGATTCCAGTGTAGCACTTGAACAGTAGATACATTATCCCTCATTCTTTCCATGCAGCCAGCTGACATGGGAGACAGAACTGAACAAAAGCGAGTTGACCTGACCTGGCTTTATTTGATTTACCTTAGAATTTTTGTGTCATTTATGTAACTATGCCATCATTGGTAATATGTTACAGCATGCTAATGACCACAATGAGTCATTCTGTTACCTTTTGGATTAATCACTACTTCAAGTCTTCCAAAACGATGCTAACCCATAAATTATAGCAAAATTGAAAGAAATATTGATAGTATGTAATTTCCCCAGCATAGGGAACTACTCCTAGCAAACCTTTACCTTATAGTCTTAGAAAGCTGCCTCTAGAACCATCAGAAAATACTGATGTTAAATAGATATGTTTTATGTTGAGGATTAGCTTGGGACATTGAAAGCATAACAAAATTTCTCAAATGGAATCCATATTGCTTTCTTCTATTTATTTCTTGGTTTGACTTCTTCACCACTTGAAGTAATTATCAAATAATGAACTAAAGGAAGATCATTATTCTGCCCATCCATCTCCTTGTGGTAGTCTAGGCAATAGGCAACTTTTATCTATTTGATTGTTCTTTTGTGGAATGTTAGGTCAGCCTGTTTTGCTTAGTTAATAATTTCTTTAAGGTATATTCTTATTTTATTGTAGGACTTAATACAAGAAATACAATAGGATCTGTAAAATTGAAGCATAAATCTATGACAAATAACTCTTGCATTTAAATTCTGTGAAGAACATCTTTCATGATGGAGTTGAATATCTTTGAGTGTATATTTCCCTGTTTTATGATTTTTTTACAACTATCACTGAGTTTTTGAACAAATTTATTTCTGTGATTACATTTATCAAGGAATTGTACATGATTTTACTCTGTGAATGAGAAGCAATTCGTTGGAAGAGAGCTTTTCATGCTAAATAGCCCTTTCAGATAATGTTTTACTTTTTTTAAATAGTGAACAAATAATAAAGAGCAGTGGGATCTGGCATTCTTCAGACCTTGCAGTCAATCATTTGACTTTAATATATGTTCTATTCTAAAAGGTGGATTGCAATAGCCTGCTTATTCCCTTCTCATAGTTATATCAATGTCACCACTGATGTATACACAAATCATAAAGATGTCACAAAGAACAGAAAGAAGTGATAAGGGTTATTTATTATTGATATCTTCTCAATCATTTTGGTGGAACTAATGCCATTTGATAGTGAGCCTGATATAATGTATAAAAATATGACCTCAGAGTTAGGAATACCTGGATTTAAGTTGCATCTCTGAAACATAATGGCTATGTGATCCTTGTCAAGTCTTTTAACTTTTCAGTGCTCTAGAAATACAATATGTAAAATAGATATGGATCTTCATTGAAAATTTTCCATATCAATAATGAATTTACAGGTTTCCTACTTTCCCAAAATATCATATGTATTTTTCCAATTATTTGTTATCTCTTATCCCTTTATCTATTTTATAAATGAATCATCAATAATTTCAAATTTGTGTCACTTCAAGGCCAGATAAAGAACACTTTGTACTTGTTCCAGTACAGTTAATTTTTATACCTCTTTTTTTCAACTTCCAAAAATCAGCCACTACTGTAAGTCTTATTGATGCATTTTAACATAACTGATAACAACAAAAACAAAAACTCAAATCACCAAATATGCTTCCTCAAAATCATGAAGTAAAATAAAGTGAAATTTCTAGATGATAATAAATGCAACTATATGCTTCTGTAATTCACTATTTTTGAAAAGAAGAGAAGACTTGGTTTTTTTTTTATTTTTTTTTAAGGCAATTGGGGTTAAGTGACTTGTCCAGGGTCACACAGCTAGTAAGTGTCAAGTGGTTGGTCTGAGGCCGGATTTGAACTCAGGTCCTCCTGACTTCAGGGCCAGTGCTCTATCCACTGCACCACCTAGCTGCCCCAAGACTTTGTGCTTAATTTGAATAATGAACATAGTATTGATGGTACACATTTTATTTAATCTGAGTTTTTTTGTCTTATGATGTAGTCTTTATCTACGTTGTTGTGGCCATTATATTTATGGTACAATTACATCTACTTTATTCTCCCTTTATAAATTCATCTTATAATCCTTTGGTTTTTTTTAATTATTTGGTTCAATAACATTCCATTGTAAATATACATTATAATTTATTCATTTCTTCCTCCATCACTGGGCTTATGGCTTATTTTCAACATTTTAGTGGAAATTACAAGTAACTGTCCTATTAATTTCTTTAATAATTAAATCCTCCCTTTCCTACCACCCACATCCTCCCACATACTATATTATAATTCCCTTTAGGTATAAACCTGTCAGTAGGACCACATGGTCAATGGGTGTGGACAACAGTGGAATTTTTATTCTATATTTTTTCCCAAAATGATCATATCTCTGCCACATATGAACAATATGCATCAGCCCTCTAACACTGATTTTTTTTACTCTATCTGCTTTATATTATAGTTATTTTAATTTTCAGTTCTTTAATTATTATTAGCAAATTTATACATACCTTTAAATGGCTATGTATAGTTCATTTTGAACTATTTACTAGCTTCTTTAGAAAGCAATCTGTTCATATCTTTCAGTTTAATAGGTACTCAATCCTATGCATTTTTGTCAGTTCTCAATTAGATACCAACTTTTTATCAGATGTGTAATGCCAATATTTATTTCCAATCTATGTAACTTCTATTTCCTGCTGCATTTAAAAAAAATGTAGAAATGGGTCAACCAATCATCAAGGAGTTATTAAGTACTTATTAAGGTGCTGCTCTAAGCACTGAGGATACAAAGAAAGTAAAAAGACAGTCCCTGTTCTCTTAGTGTTAATAATCTAATGGGGAGAAAACAACCAAACAAACTTGCACAAACAAATTATAAACAGGATAAATAGGAAATGATTAAGAGAGGGAAGTACTAGAATTAAGAAAGATTGGGAAACACTTCTCGTGGGAAATGGGATTTTAGTTGGGACTTGAAAGAAGTAAGGAAAGTTAAGATGCAGAGATGAGGAGGGAGAGCTTTTCAGGCATGGAAAACAGACAGAAATATACCCAGAACAAAGAGATAGAGTGTCTTGATAATGGAATAGTAAGGAGGCCAGTGTTATTGGATTGAAGGGAGAAGATGGTAGAGGTAGTATAAGGCATAAGAAGACTGGAAAGGTTGTGAGTGGAAGCTAGATTATGAAGGACTTTGGATGACAAAAATTGGATGTTGTATGTGACCTTGAATGTGATAGGGGGCCACCAGAGATTATTGTGTAGTATGATGGCATGGCAAGACCTGCCCTTTAGGAAGAGTAATTTGATAACTGAGCTGAAGAATAACTAAAGTAGGGAAAGAACTCTGGTAGACAGACAAGCAGCAAGCTTTTGCAATAGTCCAGACTTGAAGTGATGAGGGCCTACACCAAGGCAATGGTGGTATCTGAAGAGAGAATGGGGAACAAATTAGAGAGCCAGCAAAGGTGAAATAGACAGGCCTTGGCAAAAGATTGGATATTGATAAGGGCTGATGAGAGCCAGGGAAAAGTCTTGAATGACACCTAAGTGGTGAGCCTGAGGTACTAGAAGAACAGAGGTGCCCACGACGCTAATATATGGAGACAGGACCACTGATTTCATTGATATGGGAAATCTCCAGCACAGATCCACATCTACTTTGCACCTTATGTTAGTAGAGAGCTGCCTAGAGTACTGAGAAGTTGAATGATTTGTCCAAGGCTATAGTGCCAGTAGGTATCCGATGTGGAACTTGAACCCAGGACTTTAATCCTTCTAAATGTTATAATGAGGGTCTGGTTTATGCATAGACACCATCAGTTTACTTAGTTTATATAACTTCTGTACCTGGGAACCACGAAGAGCCTTATTTTGAGAGTCAAGATGAAGCATAAGTGAATGTGTTGGAGAGATTATGGAGCATGCATAGATGTATAACTGTCTAGGTTTGCTTAAATGTGGTGAATGGGAGACTCTTGTCTGGCTGAGGGGGTATTCAAAAGATGTAACTAAATTCCTCTCTCTCTCTCTCTCTCTCTCTCTCTCTCTCTCTCTCTCACCTTTTTGGCTACTCTGTTCTTGGTACTTTGTCACCCACCAGTCTGGTTAAAGATTATGATGTGAGAGGAGAAGGTGTATGGCCTTCTCCTGTTAAAAACCATGTTTCTCCAAGGAGTGAGCCTCAGTCCTTGGATTTGGTATTTGTTTGTTTCCATTCTAGTAGAAAAAATATGGAGTCTTGGCATTTGTGAGTTTCAAAAGCTTCTGAGAGCACTACAGCACCTTGGCATTCTGAAAGCCAAAGTATGCCTTATTGTCATGGTGTTTCATGTTGGGTTTTGTGACCAACACAAAACTGATTCTCTGAGGACCAATAAATGAACTTCTAGACCCAGACCAATAGAAGATGAGATGTTGAATCTTCTTACAATCATAACACATCTGGGCATAAACTTGTTGGGGCTGCTGATATGTAGGAACTGAGTTCAGCTTAATCCACTGCTCAGAGAGCAAGTGAATGTAGGGAAGAATATTCCCCTGAAGTAAAAAGTAAAATTTGTATATGCTTGTTCTTATTATATCTATGAGTTAAATGCCCTTTGTAAAAGTTACCTGAAAGTAAGTGGTTAAATGGAATTAAGATGCTAGTCACTAGCTTCCTGACGTTGGAGGAGGGGGAGATAGCACAAACAGTGGGTATTTGAACCACTGATGATAAAGAAGACACCGTAAACATAAAGAATTATAAGGGGGTGGGATAACCAGGTTAACTCGAAGAGATAGGTAAGAACATATTCACCACAATATAAAACTTTTTATTTAATACAATTAAATTCGTTGCTTTTTTATTTTTTATTAATTTATTTTGATTTATCAATAATCACTTTCATATGCTATTGAGTTTAAAATTTTTCTCCCCCTTCCTCCCCAACACCCTCCCCAAGATGGTGCACAATATGATATAGGCTATACATTTACATTCATATTAAACATATTTTCACATTAGTGATGTTGTAAGTAGAAATTAAAACCAACAGGAGGAACCATCAGAAAGAGGAAACAAAACTCAACATAAGAGAAAAAAAAATAACAATTCGGCTTCCATAATTCTTTCTTTCTAGCATTTTCCATCACAAGGCCTCTGGAGATGTCTTAGATCCTTATATTGCCAGGAAGGGTTAAGTTTATCAATATTAGTCATCATGCAACATGGTTGTTATTGTGCACAACATTCTCATGGTTCTGCTCACTTCACTCAGCATCAGACCATACAAGTCTTTCCAGGTTTTTCTGAAGTCAGCCTGTTCATCATTTCTTATAGCACAATAGTATTCCATCACATTCATATACCACAACTTGCTCAGCCATTCCCCAATTGATGGACATCCTCTCAATTTCCAATTCTTTGCCACCACAAAAAGAACTGCTATGAATATTTTTGTACATGTAGGTCCTTTTCCCATTTGTGTGATCTCTTTGGGATATAGCCCTAGAAGTGTTATTGCTGGGTCAGAGGGTATGCACATTTTTATAGCTCTTTGGGCATAGTTCCAAAGTGCTCTCCAAAATGGTTGGATCATTTCACAACTCCACCAACAATGCATTAGTGTTCTAATTTTCCCACATCTTCTCCAACATTTATCATATTCCTGTTTTGTCATGTTGGCCATTCTGATAGCTATGATGTGTTACCTCAGAGTTATTTTGATTTGCATTTCTCTAATCAATAGTGATTTAGAGCATTTTTTCATATGACTATCAATGGCTTTAATTTCTTCATCTGAGAACTGTCTGTTCATATCCTTTGACCACTTATCAATTGGGGAATGGCTTGTATTCTTATAAATTTGACTTAATTCTCTATATATTTTAGAGATGAGGCTCTTATCAGAGAGACTGGTTGTAAAAATTCTTTCCCAACTCTCTATCTTCCTTCTAATCTTAGCTTCATTGGCTTTGTGCAAAAACTTTTCAATTTAATGTAATCAAAATTATCTATTTTGCTTTTTGTAATGTTCTCTATCTCCTGTTTGGTCATGAATTCTTCTGTTCTCCATAGATCTGACAGGTAAACTATTCCTTGCGCCCTCAGTTTGCTTATAGTATCAGCCTTTATATCTAAATCATGTACCCATTTTGACTTTATTTTGGTATATGGTGTGAGATTTTGGTCTATGCCTAGTTTCTGCCATACTCTTTTCCAGTTTTCCCAGCAGTTTTTTTCAAAGAGTGGGTTCTTATCCCAGAAGCTGGGGTCTTTGGGTTTATCAAATAATAGATTACTATAGTCATTGACTACTGTGTCTTGCATACTTAACCTATTCCACTGATCCACCACTCTGTTTGTTAGCCCGTACCAAGCAGTTTTGATGATTGCTGCTTTATAATACAATTTAATATCTGGAATGGCTAGGCCACCTTCCCCTGCATTTCTTTTCATTAGTTCTCCTGATATTCTGTACTTTCTTTTCTTCCAAATGAATCTTGTTATTATTTTTTCTAACTCTATAAAATAAGTTTTTTTGGTAGTTTGATTGGTATGGCACTGAATAAGTAAATTAGCTTAGATAGAATTGTCATTTTTATTATATTAGCTATGCCTACCCATAAGCAACTGATGTTTTTCAAAGTATTTACATCTGATTTTATTTGTGTGAAAAGTGTTTTGTAATTGTGTTCATAGAGTTCCTGGGTTTGTTTTGGGAGGTAGACTCCTAAATATTTTATAATGTCTACAGTAAGTTTAAATGGAATTTATCTTTCTATCTCTTGCTGTTGGACATTGTTGGTAATATACAGAAATGACAATGATTTATATGGGTTTATTTTATAGCCTGCAATTTTACTGAAGTTGTTCATTATTTCAAGTAGTTTTTTACTTGATTCTCTGGGGTTCTCTAAGTATAACATCATGTCATCTGCAAAGAGTGATAGCTTTGTTTCTTCTTTGCCTATTATGATGCTTTAATGTCTTTTTCTTCTCTTATTGCTAAAGCTGATGTTTCCAGTACGATGTTGAATAACAGTGGTGATAATGGACATCCTTGTTTCACCCCTGATCTTATTGGAAATGCTTCTAGCTTGTCCCCATTACATATTATTCTTGCTGAAGGTTTTAGATAGATGCTATTTATTATTTTAAGGAAGACTCCATTTATACCTATGCTCTCTAGTGTTTTTAATAGGAATGGGTGTTGTATTTTGTCAAAAGCTTTTTCTGCATCTATTGAGATGATCATGTGGTTTCTGTTAGTTTTGGTGTTGATATGATGGATTATTCTGATAGTTTTCCTTATATTGAACCAGCCCTGCATTCCTGGTATAAATCCTACCTGGTCATAGTGTATTATTTGTGTGATAACTTGCTGTAATCTATTTGCTAATATTTTGTTTAAAATTTTGCATCTATATTCATTAGAGAAATTGATCTATAATTTTCTTTCTCTGTTTTGACTCTTCCTGGTTTAGGTATCAGCACCATATTTGTGTCATAAAAAGAATTTGGTAAGATTTCTTCTTTACCTATTTTACCATATAGTTTATATAGTATTGGAATTAATTGTTTTTTAAATGTTTAATAGAATTCACATGTAAATCCATCTGGCCCTGGACATTTTTTCCTAGGGAGTTTATCAATGACTTGTTCAATTTCTTTTTCTGAGATGGGGTTATTTAAGTATTTTACTTCCTCTTCCGTTAATCTGGGCAATTTATATTTTTGTAAATATATATCTATTTCACTAAGATTGTCAAATTTGTTGGCATATAGTTGGGCAAAATAATTCCTAATTGTTGTTTTAATTTCCTCTTCCTTGGTGGTAGTTTCACCCTTTTCATTTTTGATACTAGTAATTTGGTTTTCTTTTTTCTTTTTTTAAATTAGATTAACCCAAGGTTTATCTATTTTATTGGTTTTTTCATAAAACCAGCTCTTAGTTTTATTTATTAGTTCAATAGTTTTCTTAATTTCAATTTTATTAATTTTTCCTTTGGTTTTCAATATTTCTAATTTGGTGTTTAATTGAGGATTTTTAATTTGTTCTCTTTCTAGTTTTTTTAGTTTTATGCCCAATTCATTGATCTCCTCTTTTTCTATTTTATTTATGTAAACATTTAAAGATATAAAACTTCCCCTAAGAACTGCTTTTGCTGCATCCCATAAGTTTTGGTATGTTGTCTCATTATTGTCATTCTCTTGAATGAAATTATTGATTGTTTCTGTGATTTGTTCTTTGACCTAATCATTTTTTAGGATTTGATTATTTAGTTTCCAATTATTTTTTAGTCTATCTTTCCATGGCCCTTTATTACATATAATTTTTATTGCATCATGATCTGAAAAGGATGCATTTACTATTTCTGCCTTTCTGCATTAGGCCCTAGTACATGGTCAATTTTTGTGTATGTGCCATGTACCCAAGAAAAAAGTATATTCCTTTCTGTCCCCATTCAGTTTTCTCCACAGGTCTATCATACCTAACTTTTCTAATGTTCTATTCACCTCCTTAACTTCTTTCTTGTTTATTTTGTGGTTAGATTTATCTAGTTCAGAGAGAGAGAGGTTGAGGTCCCCCACTAGTATATTTTTGCTGTCTATTTCTTCCTGTAACTCCCTGAACTTCTCCTCTAAGAATTTGGATGCCATACCATTTGGTGCATATATGTTTCGTAATGATATTACTTGTCTATGGTGCCTTTTATCAGGATGTAGTTTCCTTTTTTATCTCTTTTGATAAGATCTATTTTTGCTTTTGCTTTGTCTGAGATCAAGATTGCTACCCCTGCTTTTTTTACTTCAGCTGAAGCATAATACATTTTGCTCCAGCCTTTTACCTTTACCCTGTATGTGTCACTCTTTTTCAAATGTGTTTCCTGTAAACAACATATTGTAGGATTATGGTTTTTAATCCAATCTCCTATACACTTCCGTTTTATGGGAGAGTTCATCCCATTTACATTTACAGTTATGATTACTATCTGCATCTTTTTCTCCATCCTTTTCGCCCCCCCGTTTATGCTTTTCTTTCTCCTTCCCCCCCACTAGTGTTTTGCTTTTGACCACCACCTCCTTCAGTCCCCCCTCCCTTCTATTATCACCTTCCCTTTTCTTCCCCTTTACCCTTACTGCTTCTTCCCTCCCTTCTATGCCCCCTCCCTTTTCTTTCACCTTTCCCTTCCTACTACCTATAGTTCAAGTTAGATTTCTATGCCTAACTGATTATGTTATTCCCTTCTTGAGCCAAATCTGAGGAGAGTAAGGTCCAAACAATGCTCATCCCCCTCCTTTCTTTACCTCTACTCTAATAGGTTTTTGTGTCTTTTCCTTTAATGCAATTTACCCTTGTCTGCCTCCTCCTTTCTCAGTACATTTTCTTAGCTCAGACTAATCCACTTACTTGGATCCATTTAACCCACTTGATTAAATTTTTTTTATTATTACATCAAAGTCAACTTATATCCGCCCCCTTTATGTATACTCCTTTAACATGGTATAATAACAATAAAGTTCTCAAGAGTTGCAAATGTCATCTTCCCTTGTAGGGATGTAAACATTTTGCCCTTATTAACAACATATTGTATCTTTCTGTCCCAATTACCTTTTTATGTCTCTCTTGAATCTAGTACTTGGACCTCAAATTTTTTGTTGAGCTCTGGTCTTTTTATCAGGAATGTTTGGAAGTCCACTATTTCATTGAATATCCATCTCCTTCCCTGAAAAAATCACACTCATTTTTGCTGGGTAGTTAATCCTTGGCTGCATTCCAAGCTCCTTTGCCTTATGGAATATCATGTTCCATGCTCTACGGTCTTTTAATGTAGAGGCTGCAAGGTCCTGTGTAATCCTGACTGTGGTTTCATGATATTTAAATTGTTTCTTTCTGGCTGCTTGCAGTAATTTCTCTTTAATCTGATAATTTTGGAATTTAGCTATTATATTCCTTGGCGTTTTCAATTTGGGATTTCTTTCAGGCGGGGAGCGGTGGATTCCTTCTATAGTTATTTTACCTTCAGGTTCTAGGACTTCAGGGCAGTTTTCCTTTTTGATTTCCTGAAGGATATTATCCAGGCTCTTTTTTTCATCATGACTTTCAGGTAGGCCTATAATTTTTAAATTGTCTCTCCTGGATCGATTTTCCAGGTCAGCTGTTTTACCCAAGAGGTATTTTACATTTTCATCTTTTTTTTTCATTTTTTTGTTTCTGTTTGACTGATTCTTGCTCTCTCATAGAGTCATTAGTTTCCATTTGTTCAATTCTAATTTTTAACATATTGTTTTTTTCTGTTAGATTTTGTACTTTCTTCTCCAATTGGTCAATTGTATTTTTAAGGGATTTATTTTCTTCATTGTACTTTTTTTTTCCAATTGGCCAATTATGTGTTTTAGGGACTTGTTTTCTTCAGTGTACTTTTTTTCCAGTTGGCCAATTGTACTTTTAAAGGACTCCTCTACCTCTCTCATTTGACTTTTAAAGTCCTTCTTGAGTTCTTCTAAGGAGGCTTTTTGGGCTTCAGACCAGTTCATATTTCCTTTCGATGTTGCAGATGTGAGTTTGATGACAGTGTTGTCCTCTTCAGAATTTCTGTCTTGATCTTCACTCTTCTCATAATATGAATCTATTGTATGTTTCTTTTTACTCATGGTGTTTCTTTATTCCCTGGCTTTTAAAGAGATTAAGCTCTCCTGCTGGGGAGCAGAGGAAACTGACCCAAGCTTCTTCTGTTGGGAGCCTAGGTCTTGGTCACTGGCTTTGTGTTCTGGGGCCTCTTATGTTGGCAATTGGAGGCTGTAGGGTTCTGGCAGCTTATCTGGTGTTGGGCTGGAATCAGCAAGGCTAGGACTTTCAGGTAAATCTAGGTTGCCTGGTTTTCCTTTCCTTTAGCTTTGTTTAGCTTCTTTTAGATAAGTGCTGCCAGGTGTTTATCTGCCTGAGGCCCCTTGCAGTGCTACCTCCCTTATTTCTGTTGAGGCACTGGGAGACTTCTTTGCTGTAGAATGCTGAGGCACCTGGTGGTTTTCTGAGCTGGTTTCCACCAGTTAACCCACCCTCACTGAGGCATTCAGAGGTACAGCTATTGGTGTTTGCCTGCTCAACCACCTGGTCTTCGGGATCTCTTCCTGGTTGGCAGTTGGAGGCTGTAGGGTTCTGACAGCTTACCTGGTGTTGGGCTGGAATCAACAAGGCTGGAACTTTTTGGCACTTCTAGGTTGCTTTCTTCAGCTCCTTTCAGATAAATGCTGCTGGTTGCTTATCTGCCTGGGGCCCTTTGTAGTGCTGCTTCCCTTATTTCTGCTGAGGCACTGGGGAGACCCATTTCCTGTAGAATGCTGAGGCACTAGAATCTCCTCCTAGTGTGCTAAAGTGGGTCTTTCCACTAGCTGGCTGGGTGACTCCTATTGTGTACTTCTCCCCTTCCCCCAGAGTAAGAGGGGCCTTTCCCGTTAATCCCTCTAGCTACCTGGGCTACTGCACTGCTGCACCCCATCTTCCTTCTGGTTCAGCTGTTTCAGGTTTTTTTCTGGGGTGATATTTTCTGGGTTTTTCAGAGGTTGATAGGGGAGGGTGAGAGCAACTACCTTTTTACTCTGCCATCTTGGCTCCCAGAAGCAGAAGTCCTCATCGCTTTTTAAAAAAAAAAATAATTTCCTTCATATTGAGGGCTCTCAAAGATGTTGTAGATACCTTTGGCAGCCTGGTGAAGTTTATGGATCCCTTCTCAGAATATATATAGAACAATGATAAATGTTAGTGATACAAAGTCAAAAATGAAAATTGCCTACACCTTTAAAAATACTATGATCTAGATAAATCATAATATGTATGTATGTATGTGTGTGTGTTTGTACACACACACATGCACACATACACACACACCACACACATAAAATAATCAACCAGGGGAGGCACTCATCATTCAAGGCCATTTTCTCAGGGTAGGAATTCCAGATCTAAAAATGTTAAAACCACTTAACCACAGTCTTAGGTCCAAAAGGAAAGATCTGGGTATAAATACTGCATCTGATATTAGCTATGAGACCAAAGATATGTCACTTAACCTCAGTCTTAGTTCTGGTAATATCTCTTATCTCAAGCCCCTCCTAATTCTCCCAGTTATCATTCTTTATCTCTTTGATTTCCCTTGCATTAGCTATAGACATGCTATATTCTCTCACTAGAAGGTAAGCATCTTGAAGAAAATATTTTTCACTTTTGTTTTCATAATTAATGTAAAACAGTGTTATATATACATATATTCATATATTCAAACACTCATGCATGTAGATATACACTATGTAATATATCTTTAAGATTTTTAAGATATGTATCTTAGATATATCTCTTTAATGTTTGTTAAATTGAATTACAGGCACTTTGCAAAGTACAGGGAACAATCTCTGGTGTCAAGAAGATTACAACTGAAGCATAACAGATACATGTGTGTGAATATGCATGTGTGTGTGTGTGTGTCCACATATATAATTATAATTGTAACACAAATTATAAAGTAATATAGGAATGGAGAGATGGTACCAAAGGTTTCAAAATGATAGATAGAATATGAAAATCTGCAAAACAAGGCAAAAATCAGAAAAAAAATTAAAATAAATTTTCTACACACCAAAGAGAGAAAATGAAAGCATTGTAAGTGAGAAACATTCAATTGGAAAGCCATAATTTAGGTCTTTGAAATAATCCAAGATTTACCTAGGCTCTAGGATTGAAAGGGAGTTTCAGTGAATTGAAATTTCCTGATCTTGGAATGGAAAGACATAATGGAAACTTGTGTGTGTGCATGCCTGCTCAAGCAGAAAAACACAAGATGAAGGATTTTGGAGGATTTTGCTGAAGAGGCTGTTCTGTTGATACTAAAGACCTTATCTGTGTTGTAGCACTTGTCTCAGCTATACTGAGATTTGTAAAGAAAATTCAGGGAATGAAAGATAAAAAACCTAGCTCTCAGCTTGTCATAGTTAAATTCAGAGGCTGACACTGTTGATAATGTTTGCTTAAATTGCCAAATACTATTTCATTCATGGAATAGATGAACAGTTCAATCCATATCTTTTTAGGACATCATATATAATGATTAACTCAAATTTAGACACAGATAAGATATGACATCTATTGAGAATAAATATTCACAACTTCAAAATTTGAATTTACCTATACCACATAGAGTGGAAGAAACATTTCACCAAAACATTTCCTTTTTAAAAATTAAAGATTAACTTTTCAAAGCAAATGAAGCTAGGCCACCAAAAAAAAAAAGAAAAAGAAAAGAAAAAAAAGAAAGAAAAATCAATTGTCTATTTCCTTGAGCACACACTCAAAAGAAAATGACTGCTCAGCAGTCTTAAAGATGGCCATTTACATTATGAACTGTTTAGAGTTTCATTCAAGGCTTTCCAAACAATTTCACTTCCTGCTTTAATGCTACTGTACACCATTTTATAAAAACTGAGCTTGATTGGCTTGGGGAAGTCCTACAAATGAAATGGGCCCAGTAGATAGAATATTCACTCTTGGTTACTGATTTAATTAAGCCATCTCTTTATCAAATAGCTTGAAATTTTATCTATGTTGACATGAATTTGGCATCTGCTCTGCCACTTTTCTAAAAAAAATCGGAGATAGTTCTTTATGATAACAGATACAAAGGTTTGATATAGTGCTCATTCATAATGACATGTTACATTTTGGTGCAGAATAAAGGTAAATATCTAAAAAGCTTTTAAATATCTGGTTTAATAAATAGAAAAACAAAAATTTATATGACCTTCATTACAGATTATCCTAAGGAATGTGTTAACATCTTCAAGTGGAATTAAAAAGTTATCAATCAGGTTAAAAACCCAGTTCCCTTTCCCCATTAACAGAGAGGGGGGCATAGGTAAGGATGATGTAAAAGCAGAGGGTAGTGTTTTATCTGCCTAACCCTGACTCCTGAAAGGCCAGGGATAGGATATGTCATGAACTTTGGTGCACATTCTTATAGAGGTTTACTCAAGTCAGCTGTTTGAGGGTCTAGCGGCCCCTGTTTATCAAAGATTACAAGTATTGAAAAGGTTGGCCAAACCTGAAATTGGTTGCTAGGGGATATATAATGCTGAATAGTGTTACACAAAAATAAAGGAACTGAGTTTTATCCAGACAAGCAATTTATTCAGCAAGGCATACAGTTGTGAAACAAATCAGGCCATAGGTTCTTGGTAGCACAAGAAGCCCTGAACCCTGTGTTCTTCCCAGTTAATAGATAATTTGAAGGGAGTGAAAAATAGCATACACAGATTAAAACATCCGATTTCTTATTGATGCAAGCGATAGACACTCAGGTGAGGATAGAGGGGTATTCTTGTGATAGGGTGATAATGGGGGGGGAGGTAAACATATGTAATCTCCAAAATCAAGTGACTTATATGGAATTGGAGTTCACAAAATGGTGGATAAAAAACAAAATGGAATTACAGGGCTGGAAACAAAATCAAAACAATATGAGAACAAGGAAAGAAACATTGTCTAAGACCCAGTTTCAAGGTTCAAAACTAGGGTAACAAGATATGTTGGTCCAGAGCCCCATTAACACAAGAGTTGTTTAATTATCTCCAAATTTTCCTGTATATATCTTATTTGCACCTAGTTATGTTGCCACCCCATTAGGCTATAAGCTCATTAAGACCAAGGACTGTCTTTTGTCTTTCTTTGTATCAAGCGTCTATGGGGTATTCAGGGAAGACCAGCACCTCTGTTGTGAGGGCTTGTTGAGTTCTTTTAAGGGCTGCTCATCCATCTTAGGTGTCCAGCTGTCATCTCTCACCTATGGCTCCAAAAAGCTGTACCATGCACAGTGGCCACACTGATAAAACCATCTCAGCAGATAGGCTAAACCAGATTGAGGGTAACTAACAGGCCTCAGATCTGTTGATGAGTTAGAGGGATGTCTACTCCAAGTATGTGAAGACTTCCTCTAGAGAAATGGGTAAATGAGAACAATTTGTTTCAGTAGAAACTAAGGCAGCTGAAGCAGATGCAATGGAACACTTAGAGCTTGATCAGACATGAAAGACTCCAAGGTCATCCACTGCATCCTGGGCCAGTCATACTGACTTTTATTTTGACACTGGATTCAGATGACTTTGGAAAAGAGAGTGATGCTGATGCCTTTGTGCAACTCTGCCTCACTTAAGTCCAATTCATGTGCAAGTCAAGACATCACCACCATGAGGTTATTGGTCCTCTTAGGAAAGGAAGGAAAAACAACATCTCCAACACATAGCACAGTGCCGATGACATAATTGTTGCTGTTGTTCATCTGTGCCTGACTCTTCATGACCCCAATAAGGGTTCTCTTGGCAGAGATACTGGATCTGTTTGCCTTTTTCTTCTCTAGATCATTTTACAGATGAGGAAATTAAGGCAAAAAAGGAGTAAGTGACTTTTCCAGGGCCACAAAGCTACTAAGTGTCAGAGGCTGATTTGAATTCAGGAAGATGAGTCTTTGTGACTTAAGGCCCAGCACTTTATCCACTGTACTACCTAGCTGCCCCACCTAGTACAAAGTAGGCATTTAATAAATGTTTATTGAGTTTCCCACTTCTAGGAGCCAAGATAGCAGCAAACTGCCATAACCCCCCCATATTAACCTCCAAACAACCATTAAATAGCACCCTGAAAGAAATCTTGAAATAGCAGAACCAGCAAAAAGATGAGGTGAAACAATCTTTTAGTCCAAGAAACTTGGAAGATCATCAAGAAAGCTTTGTCTCATTTGGTTAAAAGGGGAACAGTCCAGGGCAGGAGGCTTCCAAGCAAGCCAGGAGCAAGTCACACCTCAGCAAACTAGTAGGAGTGAGCCCCAGTACGGTGGAGAAGGCAAACACTGATAACAGGAAACCTCATGTGTCTTAGCATAGCCAGGAGAATGGGCAGACTTCAGCTCCAAGAACCATCACATGCCTCAGTGTATTCCTGGGGAAATGCAGAAATACCCCAATGGCTTCAGCAAACACTAGACACCACCACTAGGACCCTGGCTCAGCACCAGGTAACCTGTCTGACCCCTATGAACTCAAGCAGCACCAACCACCCTCCACAGCACCAGATACATGGGTCCCCTGTAGGCCTCAGAGCAACATCAGTATATCTCCAGGAAAATAGCCAGGGCCTACAGTCCCTGGCACAAGAAGCCTAAGATGGTGCCCCTTCCACCCCAGGAACAGAGCTCAAATTTAAAAGAAAGGAAAAAGGCAGAAGAAAGACGAGCAAAAAAAAAAAAAGAGAGAATTTGACCATAGAAAGTTATTATGGTGACAAGAAATATCAAGACACAAACTCAGAAGAAAACAGTGATTCAGAATACCTATAGCAAAACCCCAAAGAAAAATGATGTGTTCCCCAAAACAGAAAGAACTCATGGAAGAACTCAAAAAAGACCTTAAAATCATATAAAAGAGGTAGAAGAGAAATTGAAAAAAAAATGTGAAGCAAGAGAATTATGAAAAAAGAGTCAAAAAGAAAACAACTGCTTAAAAAGTAGAATTTCCCAAATGAAAAATGAGATACAAAAAGCCACTGAAGAAAACAACTCCTTAAAAAGTAAAATTGACCAAATGGAAAAGGAAGTACAAAAGCTAAATAAGGGGGAAAAAAACAACTTTAGAATTGGGCAAGTAAAAGCTATGAAACCTCAAGAATCAACCAAACAAATTAAAAGAATGAAAAAAATAGAAGAAAACATAAAACCCCTCATTGGAAAAACAACTGACCTGGAAAATAGATCCAGGAGAGACAATATAAGAATCATTGGACTACTTGAAAGCCATAATCAAAAGGAAGACCTGGATAGCATCTTTTAAGAAATTATCAATGAAAACTCCCCTGATGTCCTGGAACCAGAGGACAAAATGGGCATTGAAAGAATCCACCAATCATCTAGGAAAAAAGATCCCAAAATAAAAACTCCAAGGAACATTATAGCCAAATTTTAGAACAGTCAGGTCAAGGAAAAAAATGTTACCACTGGCCAAAAAGAAACAATTCAAGTATTGGGGAGTGACAATCAGCATTACGCAGGACTTAGCATCTGCAATGTTAAAGGATCAGAGGTCATGGAATATGATATTCCAGAAGGCAAAGGAACTAGGCTTACAAGAAAGAACCACCTACCCAGTGAAATTAAGCATAACATTTCAAGCAGAAAAAATGGTCATTCAATGAAATAGGATTTCAAGATTTCATAAGGAGACCCAAATTGAACAACAATAACAAAAAAATGGTCTCCAATATCAAGACCCAAGAGAAGCCTAAAAAGGGAAAAAGGGAAAAGGGAAAAGAAAACATAAGGAATTTGATACAGCTGAACTGTTTACAACCCTACATGGGAAGATCATACTTGTAATTCTTAAAAATTGTACCACTAATAGCACAGTTAGAAGGAATATACATAGGTGAGGGTAGGGGTATAAAGTGAATTTGAGGGCATGATATAAAAATATTAAGGGATGAGAAAGAGGATGAATAGGCGGATTTCAGAAAAACCTGGAAAGATTTGTATGAACAGATGCAAAGTGAAATGAGCAGAACCAGGAAAACATTGTACACAGTATCAGCAACATTGTATGAGGATCAATTATGAATGGCTCAGTTCTTCTTATAAACACAGTGATCCAAGACAAGTACAAGACAAAGGACTCATGGGGGACAGCTAGGTGGTGCAGTGGATAGAACACAGGCTCTGGAGTCAGGAGGACCTGAGTTCAAATCCGGCCTCAGAAACATAACACTCACTACACTAGTTGTGTGACTCTAGGCAAGTCACTTAACCCCAATTGCCTCACTAAAAAAAAAAAATAAAAAAAAATAAAAAGACAAACGACTCATGAAGGTGCTATTCACGTCTAGATAAAGAACTGACAGACTCTGAATGCAGATCAAAGCATGCTTTTTTCACTTATTCTTTTTCATAGTTGTTATCCTTTTGATCTGTTTCTTCTTTTACAACTGACTAATATGGAAATATGTTTTACATGATATATCATGTAAAATATATCAAATATATATATATATATCAAAATATCAAATTCCTACCATTTTAGGAAGAGAGGAAGGCAGAGAGAGAGGGAAAAATTTTAAATTTAAACTCAGAATCTTGTAAAAATGAATGCTAAAAATTGTCTTGATGTGTAATTGGGGAAAATATAAAATACCATTTTAAAAAAATCTATGAAAGACTTAAGTGCTCTGATCAAGACAATGATCCAAGACAATTCAAAGGATGCATGATGAAAAATTCTATCCACCCTCAGAAAAGGAACTGATAAATGCAGTTTCAACCTTACTTTAAAAGAAAAAAAACTTTCTTTATTTTTCTCCCTTTTTTGGTCTCTCTTTTGCAACATGGCTAATATGGAAATGTGTTTTGTATGACTTCACATGTACAATCAATATAAAATTGTTTGCCTTCTCATGGGGTGGTAAGGATTGGGGTGGGGGCAGATTTTGGAACTCAAAATGTTAGAAAATGAATGTTAATTTTTCGCATGTAATTGGGAAATATTTAATGAAATAAAAAAATATATATTTAAAATAAAGTAAACTTTGTGGGTAAGATGGAAGGGAACAAGCCTTTATTAAGCACCTTTTATTTGTCAAAAAATGTACTATGCACCTTACAAACGTGCCACTTGATCCTCACAGCATTCCTGGGAGGTAGATACTATTATCATCCCCATTTTTCAGTTGAGAAAACTAAGGAAGTCAGAGGTTATGTGTCTGAGTCCATGTCTGAACATAAGCCTTCCTGATTTCAGGTTTAGCACTTTATGCACTGTACCATTTAGCAGCCTTTTCCAGATGAAAGGTGAAAAATAAAACCACATACTTGTTATCTGGAATGTACGGAGAAACTGGAAAACCAAGAAAAAAGGGAAATGAGAGATACTGAATGACAATAGTAAATTCAGAGAAAAGAAAAGCAAGGAATTAAAACTCAGATGTGGCAGATCTCCAAAATTAGGGAGTCAAATGAAGACTGAGGGGGAAAAAGGCTAAGGTAGCTTAGTATTTTGAATTGGCATTCAGTATTTAGAAAATATTAGTGAGGAATTGTAATAGGTTCTGTTTTTAATATTCTAACAGGAAATTGAAGTATTGACAAGAACAAAGGTTTCATGCAGCAAAGATTTATTGTAGGTTGGAATGTATCAATCTTGATCCTCCTCATAAAGAAAGAATATGGATGTTGACAATTATTATCTTGAGAGATGATCTCTAGAATTTGTGGGTCCAAACTACAGAATGCTTCAAAAGCTTTTGTCAGTATCATGGGACTAGAAATTTTTAAAGTATTTCTTCATTTTACAGATGAAGAAAATGAGTTTCAATGAGTTTTTTGAAACTTTATCATGTTTATCACCAACTTTATCATGCTAAGCATCTAAGCAGAAAATAGCAACACTAGCAATAAGGCACCCAGGGTAAGAAACAGGAGGCAGCATGTTTTGGCTAAGTCAAAGCATCACCACTACTATCTTGAATGCCAACTCCAATCAGACTCTAATAGAGACAGCTTAGAACCCTGAACCCAAAATCCTTGGTAATAGCAGTGTCTATACCCCTCCTGTGACCAAAAACCCTAAAACAGAACAGCAAGTTATCAGTACACATAATTTTCATTTTTTTCTCAATTATATCCTACTTTTCATGACCTCAATTGGGGTTTGACAATGATACTGGAGTAGTTTGCCATTTCCTTCTTCAGTTCATTTGACAGATGAGGAAATTGGGGCAAACAGGTTAAGTGATCTGCCCAAATACCTAATGTGTGTCTGAGGCCAGATTTGAACTTAGGACAATGAGTCTTCCTGATTCCAGTCCCAGCACTTTATCTGCGAGCAACCTAACTGCCCAGTCAATAATATACAGTGTGTACTTAATAAGTGATCCTTGATTTGAACAACAATCAGTATTACAGCTGAAGCCCAGAGTGCCCAAAAATTTAAAGCTAATTACTGGTAGAAACAGAACTAGAATCCAGGTTTTCTGACACCACCTCAATTTCTTTTTCTTTTTCCATGCTTTCTCTGTACCGTCCTTGTCAGTGTGCCTAATGTGAAACATGAAGACAAACAAAGCATAGGTGATATCCATACCTAAAATTTCTTTAATTTTTCTCTTTCTTTTCCTGTCAACCCTCAGATGCTGAGGTATTTATTGTGGTACATAAATTCACTCCTATGATATAATCCCAGGCAATGAATGGTACCATCTGCTTGTAGTAGGCTGTAATCTTGGGAGAACTTCATGAAGCAATGCATCAAAAATTAAGTATTCCATAGCCAAAGTACAACAAAATATAAATTTAGTTGCTATATGACAGCATATAAGTGCTTTAAAAAATACTATCAAGACAGATTTTCCCAATAAAGCATTTTATGGAATGGTGTCATTCAAACCTTCATTTATCTTCAAGGGAAAAAATGGTTTAAATACTATAAACTCCTTGAAAGCAGGGACAGTGTCATATTTCTTTTGTATTATCTACCAAGCCTAGAACACTACTATGCACATGTATTTATCCTGGGCTTGGATGATATAGATGCTGAGATTAAGCCTTGAGTTTTATGTCTGTTCAATTTTTTTCTTCATTTTAAAATATTGATATCATTCCCTTTCCCCAAAATTTCTTGTCCCTCCATTGCTCACAGAGTCATCCATTATAACAAGGAATTAAAAAAAAGAAAAAAACATTAAAACAGACCAACATGCTAAATAAGTCTGAGCATTTATTCAGTATTTCAACATCTTAGAGGCTTTCTTGATTTCTCCTGTAATTTTCATGGTACCAGTCAGTAGAACTTATTGGCCTTCTATCCATATATTCCTTACATTTGCCATCTGACCACCTTCTCTTTTTGTCACATAATTCATCATTTAATCTTCTTTTTTGGAGCGTTATGTTGATTGGTGTTCATTAGTTATACATTGCAGCCTAATTACACCCACTCTATTCGTTTACATGGTCCAACGTGTGACATTTTTCTTCAGTTCTTCTGACGAGTGGTGTTTAGTAATTTGCAAAAGAAGAGAAAAGGGGGCTACGTTGCTTTAGGAAAATTTCAAAGCCCTTGTTCTAACATTTAAATTTTCTATAAAGGCCCATGTTTAAAAACAACAACAAAAACAACATTCTACTGATATTTAGTATGATATTGAATGTATATTTGATGTAATTAATGTAATGTCCTCTGCAAAAAGAAGTATCTGGATAACTTCACTACCTACTGGTAATCCCTTCTTGTCCTAGATTTTATTATGGATCCCCTCCATCAAAATGGCAAATATCTTGTGAGTATACATCCTTCTGTTTTACAACTCATTTGATATTTATAAGTTGTTGAACAGTTATTATCTTAAAGTTGTTGAATAGTCAAATAGCCCTTCATAATGCAAATTTTATAATAATAACCTGCTTTTACATTATGTTTTAAGGTTTGGAAAGCATTTTCCTAAAAATGCACTGTGAAGCAGGTAATACAAATACTATTTTCTCCATTTTACAGATGTACAAACTAAGGTCCAGAGCAATTTATATGACTTTCTTATATCCAAGTAAGCAGTGAGAATGTGAGATTTAAATACAGGCATCCTTTCCTTACATACTGCATTCATTCTGTTACATTCTTTGCATTTCTATGCCTCTTGCCATACATGCTAGCGTTTAGTGCCTGTATCGAAGCACTCAAAAAATACTATACCCTAATTCAGAAACTGTTTCTGATCTAGATGATTATATCCTTATTACTCTTAAAGTGAAGGGGAACATATTGATATGCTTTTGAAGGCTTACAATGTTCACTTAATATTCACAAAAATATTTTCAGTACCAAATTCTTTAGGGAAATTAATTGATTTTCCTGATTCAAAACCACCTATTTCCCATACATACCAATTTTTGAGTTCTCTCCATCCAGAGTAAGCTTAACTTCATTTACAAATTTAAAAACACTGAATTCTGAAGTAAAATGTTTAACATTTAAACCATTCTAGTTAAAATTCAACATCTGTGTATTTGAACATGCGGAAGAGTGAATTTCTGTGTTTCCAAGTAAGAAATAATGTATACATAAAATAAAACGAAAAGTGACAAGTCACAATGGTTTTGTACTTTCTAGATTGCCATGACTGAAAAAGATTATTTACTATTCCATGAGGAATTCACTATCCCCAACATTCACAAGCTTCTCTATTAGCAATCTAAACATTGACACAGAGTACTTATATAGTGAATGGTTCAAGCAATTTTGTATGTTATTCAGAACCCATAACTTCTATTGAATTATGCATTGTTTGTAAATGGCTTGCCAATATTTCTGTTGAAGATATTAAGTGGTCTATAAGACTAATCTTCATCACATATTTATTTGATTTATTTTTTTTATTTAAGGTCTAACTTGTTAGATCATGTTCAATGTCCTCTTATTTATAGTGTATTCTAGTGACTAGAGAATTGACCTAGTAGCCAGGAAGTTTTGGATTCAAGTACTGCCTAGAAAATGTACTAGCTGTGTAATCCTGGGCTAGACACAATCTCTCCACACTATAGGCAGTTCCCTAATACTATACCTATACAGAAGGAGCTGACTTCAACTAGTAGAGTGGCTTTCCTCACCCATGAATTCACCATATAAATAAAATCACAGATCCAGTCCCTACTCTTACTATTTTTTTAAATAAAAAATCTTATTGTTATAGTTTCTTATTGTCACCTACATTCTCCAAAGTATCCCTCCCTCCTTTAAGAAAAAGTCATACTCCAAAGCAAAGAGGGGAAAAAAATCAAACAAATCCAACAAATACAATAGAAAAGTTCAATATCATATTCTATGTTCCACCTCTTCAAAATAGGTATAAAGAGCCTTCTCATTTCTTTTCTCTAAGCTAAAGTTGAGTTATTTTGGACTAATTAACAATTCTACTGATTTTGGAGCTCCAATGACATCATGAGTGTGATGTCTTGACTTGGACATTTACTCATTCAAGAGTAAAGCAGAGCTGTGAAAAGTATAAGCCTCACTCTCTTTTCCAGAGTCATCATAATCCAGTGGCAAGACAAAGTTCTAAATGGCTGGTGATAGGCCAAGATTCAGTGGGTAATCTTGGCCTTTCTAAGTTAAGATCTTTCCTAGGTCTTAGTTTGTCTGAAAAATGGGGCACCATAAAGCCCAGAAGACAACTTTTGCATAGTTAGCTACCGCACATTCCACATTCTCTTTCCAAAACAACAACAACAACAAACCACTAAAAGAAAAAGAATAATGAACCTTGATATAGGTGAGAACAATCAAGCTTTTTTCCTCAGTCATGAAGTTAAGTTGTTAAATAATTCTAACCTTTACCAACTATAGTCCTGACAGAAAAGATAATTATTAAAAGGAAATAATGGCACACAGTGAGGTCATTCTTTTTCATACACATTTTCATTAAGAGAATGTCTGGACTGGGAAATACTGGTGCTCCAAACAGCATTGGAAAATTATTATCCAGAGAATCTGACACATAATATAGCACAGCCATAAGTGTATAATAGGTATCAAGTCAAAGGAAGCATGATTGAAAGTGCCTACTCTGTGCCATGCACTTTGTTAAGCACTGGTAATACAAAGAAAGATGAAAACAACAACAACAACAACAAAGTCCCCAATTTCAGGGACTCAAAGGGTCTCAAAGTTTAATGGGGGGGATAGGATGTAAAAATTACATGTAAACAAGATATGTACTATAGGATGAATTAGAAATAATGTTAGAGTGAAGGAAATTGAGAGATATTGCCAAAGATTTCTTGCAGAAAATGGGATTTTAGGTGGACCTAAAGGAATACATGGAAGCCAGAAGCCAGAGATGATGAGACAGAGTGTTCCAAACATGGAGGACAGTGAATGAAATAAATTCATAATAGGGAGACAGTTTTGTGAAAGGAACATCAAGAAGGCCATTGTCATTGGATTACAGAATAAAGAGGGAGAGTAAGCTATAAAAAGATTGGAAAAGGGTCAGATTATGAAAGGCTTTAAAAGCCAAACAACATATCTCATTTGATTCTGGAGTTTGTTGAATAAAGGGGTGATGTGGTCTGACCTGCATTTTAGAAATATCAAATTGACAGCTGAGTGGTGGATGAACTGGAGTAGGGAGAGACTTGAGGAAAGATGACCAATCAGATGACCAACTAATAATCCAAGTATAAGGTGATGAGCACCTGTATGAAGGTGTTTGTAATGCCACAAAAACAGAGAAAAGAGGATCAAGGAAAAGAGGTGTGATGGTCAATGTCAAAGACTACAGAGATGCCATTCAGAAGGATGAAGAGTGAAAAAAGGCCATTGGGTTTGAAAATTAAGAGATCATTGGTAGCTTTGAAAAAAATGGTTTCAGCTGAATGGTGAGATTGGAGCCACAGTGTTGAGAGTTAAGAGAGTGAAAGGAAAGGAACTGGGAAAAAAAGGAAGAAAAGAAGGAAATGGAGGTGCCAATCATAGGTACCAAATACTCATTGAATTATTTCTACTTAAATCTACCAAAGAGACAATCATACTGACAAAACCCTAATTCTTAAAAAGAATCTGCATTCACCTTCAAGTAATAGGTTATCTGTTTTCTTCATGATGCAGTGGTGATAGGAATGATCCCTTGATAACTGGTTTTTGTTTTTTTCACCCATTATTAGTAAAATAAATCTGGGAACAAGTAGGCTTTCAACATGTTAGTTTTTATTGTTGTCATTCTAAGTGACCTGGACGTTAAGACCAGCATGCAGTCACAGAAGGAAACACAAAAGGAATAAAAACATTAAAATAGAACCAATGAAGTATTAAAACCTCTCCCCCAACCAAGAATTCTGGAAATTCCTAATTGACAAGGCTCATGCCAGTGGGTAGGATAGCTTCCATTTCTACACTGATTAAGCCTGGTGGGTGTCTTGATAAGTATGGAGTTAGAATTCACTAATTCCTTAAAAGTGGCTTAATTAGAGAGTCTATGCTTCTCTGGAACATTCTAAGGGTGCCATTTGGGCCTTAGCCATTTCCATTTATGATATTTTCTATTACTATCAAGGGTGCCACCATCTTTCAAGTCACCTAGGGAAAGCTAGGGATCATCCTCAACTTCTCACTCTCTTTCACTTCCCCCCTCCCCATATTCTTTTATCCCTTCTCTCCTTTGATACTTTAATCATTCTGCTATAAGCCCTCATCACTTTCTTCCTAGAATATTGATATAGACTGTTGGTTGGTCAACCAGCTTCATATTACTTCCCATTCCAATCTATTCTCCACTCAGCTATCAAATTAATCTTCCTAAAATGTAGATCTGATCATGTCACTGCACTATTCAATAAACTGCTGTGGCCCCCTATTATCTCTAAGATCAAATATAAAATTCTCTGCTTGACTTTTAAAGCCCTTTATAACTTGACCCAATCTGATCTTTTGAGTCTACTTAAAACTTATTCCTTTCTATATACACTGTGATCCAGTGGCACTGGCTTTCTTGATGTTCCTCACAAAGACTATTTCATTTCTTGATTCTAGCCCTTTTCACTATCTGTCCCCCAAGCCTGGAACACCATCTCTCCTCATCTCTGTCTTCTAGCTTCCCTGGTTTCCTTCAAGTTTCAGCTAAAGTCCTACCTTCTTCAAGAAGCCTTTCCCTTCCTCCTCAATCTTAGTGCCCTCCCTCTGAGACTACCTCCAATTTCACCTACATTTATATCTTATATTATGTTGTTTGTACCTAGTTGTTTAAATTTTGTCATACTTTTTTCCTTTCATTTTTTCCTCATTGCTTAGCATTGTGTCTGCAACATAATAGATGTTTAATAAATGCTAGTTGACTGATAGGCATTATTATCACCATTTTATAGATGAGGAAATTTAGTGATTAAGTTTCATGACAATAGAATATGTTTTTCCCATAGATGGGATTTGAATACAATTTTCCCTTGCTTAAATACCAACACTCTATATACTAGTCTATATATATTCTACAGGGGTATCTTGGTGGTGCATTGAATAGCATACCATGGTTATAGTCAGGAAGATCTGAGTTCAAATGTGGCATCAGTTACTTATTGTCTGTCCTGGGCAAATCGCTTAATCCTGTTTGCCTCAGTTTCCTCATCTGTAAAATGAACTGGAGAAGGAAAAGGCCACCACTCCACTGTCTTTGCCAAAACCCCAAATAAGGTCACAAAGAGTTGGACACAATTGAAACAACTGAACAACAACAACAACAAATACACCATATCAAATGGCAATCTGTATTGATACAGGGAATATTCACACTAGAGAAACAATGTATCTTTGATATGTAAATATGTTATCTACTTTTCCTCTAAAGCCTTCCTGTGATGCTTCATCATAGTGTAAAGACCAACTTATATACATGAAGGCTACACCAGATCAGAGAATTCTCTGGACAATTCAATGAAACTATATTACTTAAAATTTGGATGTGGTAATGGATTACATGTCCCATCCTAGGACCTAGAAACTAATTTTGGAAGGTTTTATTACCAAAAGTTTGTATACAAAATAATATTTGAGAGGATTCTGGGAAGATGGTGGAGTAGGTCAGGAAATTCCAAGCTTTCAAGATTTTCCCCCACAAAAGAGACAAAATAGTACCTTAGGGCAAACAAAGTGTGGGTGAAAATAAATAAGAATAGGGGCACAATAGGGGTCTTCCTGGACAATTGGAGAAGATCAGAAGAAAAATCCCAGGACAAGGTTTGGTCCCTGTGAAGAGTAAACACCTCCAGGCTAGGAACCATGTTAACAGCTAGTGGCAAGCCCTGGGGTTAGCTGGTTTGGGATGCTGCCTGGGCCCCAGCTACAGGATAGTGAGATATCCCCTGGGATGATGAAGGGAGTCTGAGCCCAGGAAGATCAAAGGATCCTCTGCTGACAAGGAATGCCAGACCCAGCTGTGCTTCAGAGAGCTGCAGGGGTGAGATGGAACCAGCACATGTCAAGTGAGAGCACAAACAGTGGGGCAGAAGGCTCCTGTGTGTGGGCACTTACAGAAAGTTGGAAGTTTGGCTTTGATTCCAGGCTAAAGGGGAGAACTGAAGATCTGGAGCAAGAGGCATCAACCCCATACCCCAGGGCTAGAGGTGATTACAAAAATTAAGCTATTGCTACAAAAATGCAAAGGCAAAGGAGAAAGAATCCAATCATGGAAAGCTATTATGAGAATAGAGAAGACAGGGGTTCATCTTCAGAAAAGGATATCAAAGCAAAGAAACCCCTTTCTACCCCAAAGAGTAATGTCAAATGGTCACTTGCCCAAAAAGAATTCATAGAAGAACTTAATAATCCAAGAAAAACAAGAGGACTATGAAAGGAAAGTCAACCAATTAGAAAAGGAGTTCCAGAATCTTAAGGAAGAAAATGATGTTTTGAAAATTCAAATTGGGCAAGGTGAAGCCAGTGAAATTATAAAAGATCAAGAAATAATTAAACAAAGTATGAATAATGAAAAAATAGAAGAGAAAGTTGAAACATCTTATAAGAAAAACAACAGATGTAGAGAATAGATCAAGAAGAGAAAACAAAAAATAATTGGGTTAACTGAAAGCTATGATTAAAAAAAGAATCTTGATACAATAATAAAATAAATATTTTTTTAATTTGTCCTGAGGCATTATAACAAGGGGGAAAAGTAGAAATAAAAAAAATCCATCAATCACCACTTAAAAGAAAATCTGTGAGGAAAACTCATAGGAATATTGTAATTAAATTCTGAAACCCCCAGCTCAAGGATAAAATATTAAAAGCAAGAAGAAAAAAACAACTTAAATATGAAGGTGCCACAATAAGAATCACATAAGACCTAGCAGCAGAGACATTAAAAGACAACAGGTCTTGGAACACTATATATCAAAGAGCAAAAGAACTGGAGATCAGGCTGAAAATATCATACCTAGCAAAGTTAAGCATAATCCTGAATGGGAAAAAAATGTATATTTGATCAACTGTCAGACTTTCAAGAATTTGTTAAAAAAAAACAAAACAAAACAACAACACCTGAACTTAATAGAAGATTTGACATACAAGAGCCAAGAGAAACATAAGGTACATACCAAAGACTGATTACAAGGGATTCAATAAGGACAGACTGCTTAGTCTTCATATATGTAAAATGCAAAATGTATGTCTAAGATTCTTATTAATAATTGGGTAGCTTATAAGAAAGATTGGGGTAGACCTGAGTATGATATGACTTTAAAAAGTAAAACCATTTAGGAACAGCTAAAAATAGCATTTTTTTATACAAATGAGTTACAAGATAAAGAATCGATATAGGGGAATTAGATGGGGAAGAAGGGCTGGTGGTTCTAGTTCCCTACTTTCATTGGAAATGGGTTTAAGAGGGAACAGTAGATACATATATATATTTAGGAGTATGAAAGTCTTCTAAATTTAGAAGAAATAAAATGGTGAGGGGATAGGGAGGGGGGAGAGGACAAGAAAGGGATCTCTAGAGGGGAGGGTGAGGGAATAGGTTATAGGGGACTATAAAAGGGTGTTTAGATTTATGGGAAGGGGAGGATAAGGGAGGGCTCTTTGGAGGAAGGTAAGCTAAGTAATAGAAGGTCAAGGTAGTGGGTAGAAGTAAAATAGAGGAGTCAGGAGGGATAGGAAACAAGAGATATGCACAAACATAAAAATAAAGATCAGGAGTAGATTTTGGGAAAGTATATTCTATATATATAAGTATATATGTGTATATATGTATATGTGTATATCTATAGCTATAGAGAAATATATCTGCACTCAATTGTAGCCATTATGTGTGTATGTGTGTGTGTGTGTGTGTGTGTGTGTTGGGGGGAGAACAAAGTAAAAAAAGTGCAGAGCAGAGAACAAAAGAAAACTTACAAGGAAGCAAAGAAAAGATGGACAGCTCTCGACACAACATGTAGTATTTATCATACAGGCTTTCTTGAAAAGAAAATTTATTGTTACATATTCTGAATCCTCTCTTAAGTTCTGCTATGCACATGACATGCTTCATTTTTTCTCACTTTGTAATTAAGTTTTGATATTTAAGTTTATGATATATGTTTTCTTTTTTTTTATCCTAGATATGTGTTCTGTGGTTGGAGTCTAAAATAAAATTCAATTTAAAAAATAAAAAAATAAAGTAACAATTATCTTAACCACATCTAGAAAGACAAAAAGTTATGTGATCTATATTGGTAGAGGATATAATATACCAATGAAACTACAGACACAGACACACATATATGAAGTATTAAAATAAGTATACCCTAAACTCTTTTCTTTTCTTCTACATAGGCATGCATGTTGAATAAAGCATGAATTATATTTCTTTTGTAATGAAAAAAATTAGATTGATTTTCCCCACATAATACAAAAAAAATGGAAAGATGAATCATGTGGCAGAAACCAATTTTTCATGCTATCAAGAGCTGCTTCACCTCCTAAAGACATATTATTTTAATCTTTTATTTTTAGAGTACTTAAACTTTTAGAGCACTTTGACCTGTTCAAAACACTGGAAGTGTGTAGAAAGAACACTGAATCTAGGGTCAGAAGGCCTGGGTCTGAATCCTGGCTCTGCCACTTTCTACCACTGTGATCTTGGACAACTCATCTAACCACTAATATGGCCCTCAGCTTCTTCAACTATAAAATGAAGGGATTGGACTAGATCACCCAAAAAGATAACTTTTCAATTAGAAATCTATGACACTTTGTGGGAAAGATGTGTGGGGAATTTGGAAGTAATGAATCAGGTTCTCACTCCAGTTCAATTTTCTCACTCACTCATTATTGACTCCTGTTTGGGGGCTTCATAATTTCTGTGGGAATCAAGGATGCCATGTCAGAAGCTCTGATGGAATTCAATTAATTGACAAGAATTTTTAAAACACCTCCTGTGCACCTGGTAAATATTTTTTTTAAACTATCTATTTTCAGTCATCATATTCTTTTGAGGAGGGACAACACGTGAATAACACATTCAAAATAAATAGAAGGCAATTGGGGGTGGTAATCATAGCAACTATTAAAGTCAGGAAATACTTCATGTAGTAAGAGGTATTGGAGTTGAATTTTGAAGGACACTTGGACATTGTAAGAGGCAGAAGTGAGGAGGAAGTGCATTTAAGATGTGGAAAATGGCTTGTGCAAAGGCACAGGAGTCAAGATGGAGATGAAATGTGGCATATGAGGAAAAACATAAAAGGATAGTTTGACTGGACTGAAGGTTGTGTGACTCAGAATAACTGGTCTGGAATGGTAGATTAGAGCCAGGTTGCAAAGAACCGTAAATGCCAAACTTAAATTTATATTTGTATTCTAGATATAACAGGTTGCCATGGAGGGTACTGAGCAAGGAAATGACATTATCACACCAGTGCTTTAGGATTATCACTTTTGTAACTGTATAGAGGATGGGAAAAGAGGGCAAAGTCATGAGGCAAAGAGATTAATTAGAAGGCCATTAACATAGTCCAGGTGAGAGGTGATGAGAGCCTAAACCAAAAATGTGTCTATGTGAGTGGAAAGAAGGGGGCAGCTGTGAGCACTGTGGTGGAGGTGGAATCAACCAGACTTGGCCGCAGTGTCTGGTGTTCATAGAAATATATATTTGTATATGATTATATGAAGTATATGAGAAGTTACATGCTATAGTAGAGAGAGAGCTGGTCTCAAAGCTAGGGAGATTTGAGTTCACATACTGACTCTGATATTATTATTTATTTGACCCTGGGTAAGACATTAAACTTTTCTAGGATCTAGGTAACTAATTCTCAAACACTAAAAGTTTCAGAGAAAGTGTTAATTTATGTTTAAGAGAAAGTTCCTCACTGAAAGTTGTGTATACCAATGACATCACAAGTATGGTTAAAAGATAGATAGATAGATAGATAGATAGATAGATAGATAGATAGATAGA
>NW_020954687.1:14541146-14620856 GCF_900497805.2 Vombatus ursinus
AGATAGATAGATAGATAGATAGATAGATAGATAGATAGATAGATAGATAGATAGAAACAAAGGAAAAAAGAAAGAAATAGTTATCTGCATTGTGATAGGGAGTTTTGATTCCATCTGGAAATTCTTTATGCCAGTGAAATCATAGATCCAATCCTTATCCCTCCCCCACAACCAACTTTATGAGCTGATGGAACAGATAGCCAATCACATTGGATTATTTTAGAAACACTGGAAATGGCCCTCTCCCTTCACTGTTATGGAGAACCTTCCCCAACAATGGAGATCTTCAAACAGAGTTTGGATGACCTCTTGTGAGTATTGTAGAGGGGATTCCTTTTCAAGTATGAATTGCATAAAATTGCTTACTAGAAGGGTAGAGCCAATTTGGCAGAGTAAAATCAGTGAATTGCTTGAGCTCTCCCCCAAACTCCTCCAAATACTTGTAAAAAATGGCTCTAAACAAATTCTAGAGTAGCAGAATCCACAAAAAGACAGAGTGAAACAAATTTCCAGCCCAAGTCAACCTGGATGGTTGATTGGAAAAGTCTATTGTACCAGGCTGGGAGAGGAACGCAGTTCAGGGTGGGCCTGGCAAACAAAGATGGGGCCTCAGTGAACCTGGAGCAGGTGTCAGGGGAATCAACCAAGGGGAGCTGTGGTGGTTTCCAGGCTTTTCAACTCACAAATGCCAAAGACAACTTAGAAGGTCAAGTAGGAAAGGTTTGTGACCACTTTGAGAGAGGAGCTCAGTCTGACCCCAGTCCCAGCACAGCCTTGGGGCAGCAATTGCTTCCTGAGCTCTCAGCCCACAGACAGAGGATTGGTCAGTCAGAGGGGTATTGCAAGGATCTCTTCGCTGGCACTGTGGCAGGATTGTCTTGCTTTGCCTGTGTTTGGATCTGGGTCAAAGTTCTGGGTGGCAGTCCTGGGGGGAGGAGGAGCATTGGTGTAGTGGAGCTTGTGATGGAGGTGGAGAGGGAATCATCCTGACAGTTACAAGGCAGAAAAGAGTGCTTGTGGTCACTCACAGACTAGAGCACAGTCCAGGAATGGACCAAACATCTTTTCTTTCATCATACCACCTTGGAAGAACTGAAAATTTACAGGTCCCTAGAAGTATCTCTGAAAACAGCTGCATAAAACCCCCAACACTTGGGACAGTACATTCTCCACACTGAAAGCAGACCCCTACCTTAACAAAGAGTTTAAAAGTCAAATAATTGGCTGGGATCCTGAGCAAACAGTTCAAAAAAAAAGTCAGACCATAGAATCTTACTTTGGTGACAAAGAAGATCAAAACATACAAGCATAAGAAGACAGCAAAGTCAGAGCTCCTACATCCAAAGCCTCCAAGAAAAAAATATGAATCACTCCTAGGTCAAGGAAGAGCTCAAAAAGGATTCTGAGAAGCAAGTAAGAGAAGTAGAGGAAAAACTGGGAAGAGAAATGAGAGTGATGCAAGAAAATCATGAAAAACACGTCAACAGCTTGCTAAAGGAGACCCCCCAAAATACTGAAGAAAATAGCACCTTAAAAATAGACTAACCCAAGTGGCAAGAAAGGTCCAAAAACCAATGAGAAGAATGCCTTAAAAAGAAAAATTGGTCAAATGGAAAAAGAAGTCCTAAAGCTCACTGAAAAAAATACTTCCTTAAAAATTAGAATGGAGCAAACGGAAGCGAATGACTTTATAAGAAATCAAGAAAATGTAAAACAAAACTAAAAGAATGAAAAAAATAGAAGGCAATGTGAAATATCTCATTAGAAAAACAACTGACCTGAAATATAAATACAGGAGAGAGAATTTAAAAATTATTGGACTACTTGAAAGCTATGATCAAAAAAAGAGCCTCGACATCATCTTTCAAGAAATTATCAAGGAAAACTGCCCTGATATTCTAGAATCCAAGGGTAAAAGAGAAATGGAAAGAATCCACAAATCACTTCCTGTAAGAGATCCTCAGAGGAACACTCCTAGGAATATTGTAGCCAAATTACAGAGTTCCCAGGTGAAGGAGAAAATATTGCAAGCAGCCAGAAAGAAACAATTCAAGTATTGTGGAAACACAATCAGGATAACACAAGATTTAGCAGCTTCTACCTTAAAGAATCAGAGGGCTTGGAATATAATATTCTGGAGGGCAAAGGAGATAGGATTACAGCCAAGAATCACCTAGGCAGCAAAACTGAGTACAATCCTTCAGGGGGAAAAATGGGCATTCAGTGAAATAGAGGATTTTCAAGCATGCTTGAGGAAAAGACCAGAGCTGAATAGAAAATTTGACTTTAAAATACAAGACTAGAGAGAATCATGAAAAGGTAAATAAGAAAAAGAAATCTTGCGGGACTTATTAAAGTTGAACTGTTTACATTCCCAGATGGAAAGATGATATTTGTAATTCATGAGACCTTTGTCAGTATTAGGGTAGTTGGAGTAAAAAAAAATTATAGGTATATACAGACAGATAGATAGAGGGCACAGGATGAGTTGAAGATGAAGGGGTGATATCTAAAAATAAAATTAAAGGGTGAGAGAGGATTATACTGGGAGAAGGAGAAAGGGAGAGGTAGAATGGGGTAAATTATCTCACATAAAACAGACAAGAAAAAGCTTTTACAATGGAGGAGAAGTGGGGGAAAGAGGGAATGAGTGAATCTTATTCTCATCAGATTTGTCTTAAGGAGGGAATAACATACATAACATACACACTGAATTGGGTATGGAAATTGATCTTACCCTAGAGAAAAATAGGGAGGAGGGGATAAGAGCCTTCTTATATAGGGTGATGATAGAAGGGAGGGCAGATTGGGGGAGGGGGTAATTTAAAGTAAACATTTCTGAGGAGGGACAGGGTCAAAAAAGAGAATAGAAGAAATGGGGGGCAGAATAGGATGAAGGGAAATATAGTTAGTTTTCAACAACAAGACTACTATGGAAGTATTTTACATGACTATACATGTATAGCCTATATCAAGTTTGGAACCCAAATCTTTAAAAACAAATGTTAAAAATTGTTTTTATATGCCACTGGGAAATAAGATATACTGGAAATGGGGTATGGAAATATATACTGCCCTATAGGAAAATAGAAGGGGAAGGGAATAAGAGAAGGGGGAGTGATAGAAGTGAGCACAGATTAAGGGAAGGAGTATTCAGAATGCATGCTGTCATTGGGTGGGGGAAAGGGTGAAATTGGGAGAAAATTTGGAACTCAAAATCTTGTGGAAATGAATGTCCAAAATGAAAATAAATAAATAATGATAAAAAATATTTTAATTATAAATAAACTCTTCAAGTCCAAACTCCTTAGCTATGCTTTCATCTTCTGAGGCCGCACTCATATGCCACCTCCTGCTTGAAAAGTTTCTCTGTCATTACTTCCCATGCTGAAAGCGAATATCAATCATTCCTTTAAGTGAATTCAAAGAACATCTCTGACATATTTATCATTTTAAACTTTGTATTACATTTATGATGTGTGCTGGAGGAGCAAGCTGACCTCGTGCCTGTCATATTAATTTTTCTTTAGAAGTTCCATGTCTCTGTGCCCCACAATTTCTTGAGCCTCTCAGGTGGTTTCCATCTTAAGTAAGGTAGGTTATCTTCAGTTTTTTTTTTACCTTCTCATGTACAATGATATGGATGATGTTCAGTACAGTGAAAGTAAAAGCCAGCACAAGAAGCAGAGGCATCTTGAACTGTGCAACACCAAGGAAAGGGTCCTTAATGAAAGCTGGATGAGGAAACCTCTTCATAGTTAAAGTGATTTTGTCAAATAGCTTGTTGGCAGCTTCTGGTGCGTGGTACCTCACAATAGCTCTGTCCACCATACTTCACTGTCAGGAGTCCTTCTCTGATAAAACTTAAATGAGAAAAAGAATGATGAGGATCATGAAAGGCACAAAGCAGAAAAAAAGAAAAAAATTAAGAATAAAATAAAATAAAATAAAAATGCTTATGAGAACTCTTCCAGCTTTGAGATTCTGAGATTCTGAGATGCCTGCAGTTCTACATGTATAATTAATTCTTTCTGTTAAAGAGTTTTTACCCTCCTTTAAAATGCAAATACAGCAGGAAGACAATGTACTTTAAGTTTTATCTGTCATGTACCTCTTAGTATGAATGAGTTTATTAAATATTTTCAAAGTCACCCAGGTAAGAAAGAAATGAATAAGTGGAAGAAGTATCAATTTGAATCCAAGTTGATGCCGAAGTCAGTACATTTTTCATTATTTCATACTACACAGACAGTAGTATTAAAAATATACATCTATCCTCAATCGTGACATCAAATATTAAGAAACAATATTATGACAATATGCTAGTATTGTCTGTCTTAGTCTGTCTGTCTGTCTGTCTCTCTCTCACACCAAAGACTAAATCGGGCAGTCTTTCTTGGATAGAAGACACTTAATTTCAGGGAGAAATCATAATTCTCTGCAATTAAGATCCTTAGTGAAGTTTTTCTTATTTACATTGACCAAAGAGTGATTAAGAAAAGTAATTCTGAACTCTGAACCTCTCTCCATGCACAAGTCTTCATATGCTAATAAATTATCCCTGACCTATTTTGCCTAAAACACACAATAAACACAGTAAAGTGTTTTTCATTCATACTAGGTATAAAATTTAACAACATATGGGGGATAAAATGATGCTCATAAAGAAGATACGGGAGTCACCTAAAATAAGCCATCTATTTTATGGTTATGTGTATATAGGAACATGTATATATGTTTAGATGTATATGTATATGCATAATATACATGCATATGTTATAGACATGCACATTATGCATGTCTATAACATGTATGTGTATGTATATAACATATATTACATATTTTAAAGCATGAGCTAGAGCCACTATTGCTAACAAATGGTCTGACAGATCAATAATAATGGATTATTTTCATGCATGTGTGCTCAGGACCATAAAACCACAAACTTGGAACAAACAGGAAAACTCCATTTCTGCAAAACACTACATAGCACCATCCATTTGAGGATGGAGTTCAATATATAAACTGTACATGAGAATGAATAGGTATATTCTCTCCTTGACAAAAGAGCCTAATGGAACTTACCCAGCTAAAACTCTTCACATTAAATTGAAATTATGCCTCTAAATCTTGGGAGTCAGAAATAAGCAGGGCAGATCTGTCCTATTCTAAGGCATTACAAATATATTGGCAAAGTAAAAGATTTGTGAGTTGTCACTATAAGACTTCACTCTTGCCTAGAGATAGTGAGGAAGACAGCCGGCAGTGAGATGACTTGTTTGTAGAATAAAAAAATAAATCAAAGGAGGCAGTAATCATTCTATAAAACATAGAGATCACTTAGTACATTGCATCTGGTATTATCATCATGCCATACTTAGAAAATGTAATTGTTCTTCATGGATAGTGTACTAAAAAGGAAGTGATAGCAGGCTTTGAAATTTTAAGATATGAAGAAAGATTAAGAGAATCAGGTTATTTTAACTGGAAAAAGAAAGGACACCTTCAGGTGACCTAACTGCACTTTTTAAATTATAGAGAAGATTGATAAATTAAGTCAGATTGACTCTTCAGCTTGAAATAAGTTGGAGGGGAATAGGAGTGGAGAAATAAACAATTTCAAAATCCCTACAGAAGAAATATATTTTTAAAATGAAAAGTAAGCATGCTATAGTGGAAAGAGAAATGGAATTTTGCATCAGGGAACTTCACTTTGAATCCTATTTCAGCTATGTATTGCCTTTATGACTTTGG
This sequence comes from Vombatus ursinus, assembly GCF_900497805.2. Lineage (NCBI taxonomy): Eukaryota > Metazoa > Chordata > Mammalia > Diprotodontia > Vombatidae > Vombatus > Vombatus ursinus. The sequence continues at coordinate 14,546,901 of NW_020954687.1, forward strand.
CCAAGTAACCTAATGTCTACAGTCCTCAGTTTCCAAATCTATTAAGGGAAGAGTTGAAGTAAATTGTCTCTTAAATTCCCTTCTACCTCTAAATCTTATAAAGACAGTATTAAAAGTGTAAAATGGGGTTTTAAAAGAGTAGATGAGATAACTCTCAAAACCTGCCTGTGAAGATTTGATACTATGTCAATGTAAAAAGACATAGATTTGTGGTCAGGAAACATGAATTCAATCTTAAGTCTGCTCCCTTACTGTCAACAAGTCATTTAAACTTTATGCTCATCTACCAATAAAAGTATTAAAGGTTCATTGTTTTTATTTTCAGTATCCCAATCTCTTGGTATCTCAGTGGTTTGCAGGAAAAAAATAACTCTTCCTCATTAAAAAAAAAAGATTGAGGTCACTTCAATTCAGTCTATTGCGTCAAATAAATTATTTCAAAGCTAAAACATAGCTAACTCGGGAAGCCATTTGGGATAATAGAAGTAGAAATATGGTCTCACAGAATTTCAGAGTTGGATTAGACCTCATCTCATAAGTCATTAAGCCAAACATGCACCTGAAGAGATACAACAGAATCCCATCTAGAAAATATATCACGAAAAGGTTATTCTGCTTTCACTTAAAGAGTTTGCTTCAAGAGGAATTCAATGATTCATACTCATGGGTGAAATTTGGATGATTAATGGATACCACAAAGACAGAGTTCCTTGGGATAAGAGAAACTAAGTGACTTTAGGGTGGCAACGAAAATAACTACTAGTCACAGTAGTCTGGGAGAGGTAGAACCTATTTAATCAAGTTGCAATTTTAATAAAAGATCTTATTAACACAAATAAGTAGACAGTATTGCATCAAGGAATATCTAACATTCAATACATAAGCCATAAGGAGCCATTCATGTGGACATTCCTCCCACTGAATCAAATCTACACCTCAAACCCATCCGTACTTTTTCATCCTGTGGAATTCTTGCCTGTAAGTCTTTTATATAGTATCTACCCAGTCAACTTGAGGCTTTCTTCCTATGTCTCTTTGTATTTTGTGCTTATCAGTGTAGCATGTCCATATGTTCTTGTTACATGCTCATCCCTTTACTTTTTTCAGTGGCATCTGTCCTTCATATTGCCTTCTATGCATATTTATAAATAAGTTAATGTGCTTTCAGATAAACTATACACAAATTCTTTGAAATTATTTTTAAAAAGGAAATGTTTGCATTCAAAACAAAATACTTTTTGCATTAGTGTCTCCAACCCATGGCTGAATGAATGAAAGAATTCATCAACAATCATTAAAGAAGTTATTATGTGCAAAGCATTAAGTGCTGGAGACAAACAGAAAAAATAAGACAGTCTGCTCTTAAGTGGCTTACATTACAATAGAGATGATGTAGGAGAATTCACTTGCAAGTCTGATTGAAAGGTCTCAATTCTTAGAGCACAGTAGCAAAGCAGATAATAATATAACTTGTTTAGTATTATTTCTGTAGATAAGGCTGTAGTATTTATGATGTTGATATCTGACAATGTAAAGGATTATTGGCAAGACTTCTCTTTACCCAACTTCAGAATCTGTGGCTGCTGAGGAAACTAGCATAGAGGCTGTTGATAGATTGAATCTTTGCAAGTAATGAGCCCTTGGATGATAGCTATGGGAGCTGAACTGGCAACAGGGATAGTGATCTGATAGGGAGCTACTACTTTTAGGGCAATTGGGTTTACATGCCCATCAGTGGCAGATGGTGAATGGTGAGTATTGGCAGTAACTTGGATAGTGGGTCCCTTCTGCATGGCATGAATTTGAGAGCCTGGATTATCAGAGGCTGTACTAGTGGAAAGATCATTCTGGAGGTTCTAAATTCAGGAGGCTTCTGCCATGGAGAAAGAGATAAATCATGTATCATCTAAGGTCTAGTCTTGAAAACTGTGGATAAAATCTTTACTAGAAACCTGACTACTATGTGATGATTTTATTTGATCATAACTTATGAATGTCTTATTCCAATCAATTACTGTGTTTGGAGGAACAAGGGAAGTTTTTCCAGATGTGTCAGAAAGACCAGTGATATTTAATTCAACAACTATTTACCTCAACAATTTTAACTCACCTAAGGTAAAGATTAAAGTCTAATACGAGTCATGTAGGATTCAGTACATGGAGACAAGAACAACCAAGGTAAAATGTAGACAGGGAGGTCACTTGCAGCCATAGGCATATTGGTATTTGGTACATGGCAAGAGGAGGAAGGGAATCGGTAAAAGCCTTGTAGCAAGATTACCCTCAGATTTTGCCAAACAAAGCTTCAATATTTCCTCTCAAGCCTAGTCAAAGTGATATTTGCAAAGGTCCTGTCACCTCTAACAATAAGGAAGTTTAATGATACAGGTTTGTAGAATGAGACTGGGTTCTCAAATAGTTATATCTCATTGATTCTCCATCTCCAACTTCAAAGAAAGAGAGACTAGTAAGACCTTATATTTACATTAAAGGGATGAGGATATTTGCAGCAGAGGACAGGATAAAGGGCCATGCTAAAAGCAGGAGGCAGGTCCCTCCCTGCAATTGAACTTTATCAAGCTTAGGAAGGCCCAGAAAAAACAGATTTTTTTTGATGATCACAGCTGTGGAAGAGTTGCAATCTGTAGCAATGGACTGTCTTTACCTTTGAAAGAAGTAATTTAAAAAACCACATTTGATTCTGTGTGTGACAACCAAGGGAACATGTGATGTTTGAGCACTGAAAGGAGAGGAACTTATCTCTACTTTTTTTTCTTTTTCTCCTTTTTCTTTTTGTTCTCTTGCCTTATTTGGCACATTACATACTGTTATTTTTTTTAAATGGACATAGATAGCTGTGTCTTGCCAGTCTTTCATTTTGTTCTCTTTCTAAGAATTTCAAATCAGCTTGCCACAATTATCAATAATGGATGATATTGTAAATTCAGGGATTCTTTTTATCCGAGAAATCAGTCACTTAGAAAACTTAGATTCTGTCAGCTCTAGTAATTTCCTTCAAATTCCAAAATGTATTAAATGATTTTACTTTAGGATCTTCATTTAATTGATATGATTTGGAGTTTATGGTTGTGTACTTATTTCTTCATATTCCTTTCTCAATGAAGCTGACTATTTCTGCTAATGTTCTTCCATTCTTTTCTTTAAAATTTTTATTTAAATTTTGAGTTCCCAATTCCATCCCTCTTTCATCCCTCCCCTGTCCTTCCATGAGAAGGTAGGCAATCAGATAGAGGTTATACATGTAAAACATTTACATTTTTAATCAATTTGTATAAGAAGACTTGAATGAAAGAAAGTAAAAAAAAATAGCATGCTTCAGTCTGTATTCAAAAAGTATCAGTTCTTCCCTGGAGGTGGATAATATGCTTCATCAATAGTCCTTCGGGATTCTCTGGGATCATTGTATTTCTGAGAATAGCTAAGTCATTCACAATTCTTCATCAAACAATATTGCTGTTACTGTATACAACATTCTCTTGGTTCTGTTCATTTCACTATGCATCCATTCATGTAAGTCTTTCCAGGTTTTTTTCTGAAATCATCATGCTTGTTATTTCTTATAGCACAACAATATACCATTACAATCATAGACCACAGTTTGTTTCACCATTCCACAGTTGATGGGCATCCCTTTGACTTCCAATTCATAGCCACCACAAAAACTGCTGCTACAGATATTTTTTGTACAAATAGGTCCTTTTCCCCTTTTTTGGATGTCTTTGGGATATAGACCTAGCAGTGTCATTGTTGGATGAAAGGGTAGGCACACTTAGAAAGTCCTTTGGCATAGTTCCAAATTGCTCTCCAGAATGGTTGGATCAGTTCACAACTCCATCAACAGTGCATTAGTGTCTCAGTTTTTCCATATCCCTTGCAATATTCAACATTTTCCTTTTTTTGTCATATTAGCCAATATGATAAGTGTGAGGTGGTACCTCAGAGTTGTTTTAATTTGGATTTCTCTAATCAGTAGTGATTTAGAGCATTTTTACATGACTGTTGATAGCTTTGATTTCTTTGTCTGAAACCTGCTTGTTAATATCCTTTGACCATTCATAAACAGGGAAATAACTTATACTTTTATAAATTTGACTCAGGTCTCTAAATATTTGAGAAAAGAGGCCTTTATCAGAAATACTTGTCACAAAATTCCCCCCCACCCTGTTTTCTGCTTTCCTAATAATTTTGGTTGCATTGGTTTTGCTTGTGCAAAAATATTTTAATTTTCTATGATGAAAATTATCCATTTTACATTTTGTAATGCTCTCCATATCTTCTTTGGTTCTAAATCCCTCCCTTATCCATAAATCTGACAGATAAACTATTTCATGCTCTCTTAATTTGCTTATGGTATCACCCTTTGGGTGTAAATCATGTACCCATATTGACCTTATCTTGTTATATGGTGTGAGATATTGGTCTGTATCTAGTTTCTGTCATACTGTTTTCCAGTTTTCACAGTGGTTTTTATCAAATAATGAGTTTTTCTTCCAAAAGTTTGGATCTTTGGGCTTCTCATATACAAGATTACCATAGTCACTTACTAAATTGTAAGTTGTACCTAATCTATTCCACTGATCCACCATTCTATTTCTTAGCCAGTACCAGATTGTTTTGATAATTATCACTTTATAATATAGTATAAGATCTGGTAAGGCTAGACTACCTTCTTTCACATTTTTTTCTCATTGATTCCCTTGATAGCCTTGAGCTTTTGTTCTTCCAGATGAATTTTGTTATTTTTTTTTAGCTCTATAAAATAATTTTAATAGTTTTATTGCTATGGCACTGAATAAATGGATTAATTTATATAGAATTGTCATTTTTATTATATTGGGTTGACCTACCAATGAGCAATTAATATTTTTTCCAATTGTTTACATCTGACTTTATTTGTGGAAAAGCATTTTGTAGTTGTATTCATATAATTTCTGCATTTGTCCTGGCAGGTAGACTCCCATGAATTTTATATTATCTACAGTTATTTTAAACAGCATTTCTCTTTCTATCTCTTGCTGCCAGACTTTGGTGGTAATATATACAGAAATATATCTAATTGCTTATATCAATAAAATAGAGAAAAAGTAGAACAATGAATTGGACATGCAACTAAAAAAAGATCAAATTAAAAATCCCCAATTAAATACCAAATTGGAAGTCCTGAAAATTAAAGGTGAGATTAGTAAAATTGATAGGAAGAAAACCATTGAACTAATGAGTAAAGCTAGAAGGTGGTTTTATGAAAAATCCAATAAAATAGTGGTCAATTGTTTTTGTTTTTGTTTTTTTTTAAAGAAAGAAGAAAACCAAATTACTAGTATCCAAAATGAAACCAGTGAATTTACCACCAATGAAGAAGAAATTAAAACACTTGTTAGGAGTTATTTTGTCCAATTATATGCTAAATAAATTTGACAATCAAAATGGATGTATATCTACAAAATATAAATTACCCAGATTAAAAGAAATAAAATACTTAAATAACCTAATCTTAGAAAAATAAATTGAACAAGCAATCAATGAACTTCCTAAGAAAAAATCCCCAAGCACAGATGGATTTACAAGCAAATTCTACCAAACATTTAAAAAACAATTAATCCCAATGTAATATAAACTATTTTTAAAAAATAGGCAAAAGAATCTTACCAAATTCCTTTTATGACACAAAATGGTGCTGATACTTAAACCAGAAAGAGCCAAAAGAGAAAAAGAAAATTATAGACCAATTTCCCTAATGAATATCAATGCAAAAATTTTAAATAAAATACTAGCAAAGAGATTAAGCAATACATTAGAAGGATCATACACTATTGCCATGTGAGATTTGTACCAGGATTGAAAGGCTGGTTCAATATTAGGAAAACTATTAGCATAATTTACCATATCAACAGCAAAATCAACAGAAATCATATGATTATATCAACAGATGCAGAAAAAGCCTTTGACAAAATGCAGTACCCATTCTTATTGAAAACATTAGAGAGCACAGAAATAAATGGAGTCTTCCTTAAAATGATAATATTTATCTAAAACCATTAGCAAGCACTATCTGTAATGGGGATAAGCTAGAAGCCTTCCCAATACAATTAAGGGTGAAACAAGATTGCCCATTATCACCTCTATTATTTAATAGTGGACTAGAAATATTAGCTATAGCAATAAGAGAAAAAAAAGAAATTAAAGAAATTAAAATAGAAAATGAGCAAAGAAAACTATCACTCTTTGTGATGTTATACTTAGAAAATCCTAGAGAATCAACTAAAAAAAACTACTTGAAATTATTAACAAATTTAGCAAAGTCACAGGATACAAAATAAATCCACATAAATGATCATCATTTCTACACAAGTTCTTCAAAGTTGTTTTACCTTTATAATGTTGTAGTTATACATTTCCTTTTTTGTCTGCTCATTTCATTATGTATCAGTTTGTGCAAGTCTTCCCAGATTTCTCTGAAACTGTCCCTTTAATCATTTTGCGGGGGGGGGGGCTGGGTCTCCCTTTCTCACTCAGACTAGAAGTACAGTAGGCACTCATGGGCTATCCTACTGTTGATCACCACAAAAGCTTTGAACTGCTCCATTTCTGACCTGGGCCAATTCACTCCTCCTTGGATAGACTAATATACCCCCACCCCAGGAGCTCAAATATTGTTGCTGTAGTTTTAGCCCAATGTAAGCTTAGAATTCTACAGCTCAAAAGATCTACCAGCCTCAGCTTCCCTGGGAGCAGTAATTAAAGTCTTACAATACTATACCAGCCAATTTGTCATTTTGTATGTTGTTTTTCAGTCATTTTTCATTTGTATCGTACTCTTCATGACCCCATTTGAGGTTTTTATGGCAAAGATATTGGAACGGTTTGCCATTTCCTTCTCCAGTTCATTTTACAAATGAGGAAACTGAGGCAAAGAGAGTTAAGTGATTTACCCAGATTCACATAGCTATTAACTATCTAAGGCAGATATGAACTCAGGAAGATGAATCTTTCTGACTCCAGGCCTAGTACTCTATCTACTGGGACACCTACCTACCCTTTTTGTATAGCACAATATTATTCAACTAAATTAATATGTCATAATTGTTGATTTATTCCCCAATTGATGGTCACACCCCTAATTTAGTTTCAAGTGCTTTTCCACAACAACAAAAAAAAGCCGCTATATATATTTTTGTACTTAAAGGTTCTTTTCTTATTTCTTTGATCTCTTTGGAGTATGGGCCTAGTAGTCATGAAGCTGTGTCAAAGGGTATGTGGCATGCATAGTTTAATAAATTTTGGAGTATAGTTTCAAATTATTTTGAAGAACTACTGGACCAATTTATACCTCCACCAATAGTGCATTAATATTTCTGTTTTCTTACAACCTCTCCAGCATTCTACATTTTTCAATTTTGTTATCTTTGCTTATCTGATGAGTACAATGTGGAAACTCAGAATTGTTTTAATTTGCAGTTTTCTAATATTATGTGTTAAGTTATTTGGAGATGTACAGTCAAGTCAGTTCTTTAGGTAGTCTGTAGCTCTGAAAGAGAAAGCAAGGAGAAAATAACTCTTTAATGTCTTAATAGAGGGGTTTTGTTGCTTTGGAAGGCAACACAGAGACCACACTGTCAAACTCTTTAATTTTATGTAGAAGGAAACCAAAATCCAAAGAGTTTCAATAACTTACCCAATCACACCCTGTCAATGACAACACCACATCTACAACTCATATCTACTCACTTCTCATGTAGAATGTTTTTTTTTCCATTGTGCCAAGCCACCATAGAATTCACTTGTAAAGGCTTAAGTTTTCTATATAAATGTAAGGGGTGGTTAACATCATCACTATTCCCCATGGGTGCCTTTCTGCTATAATTCTGTATTTTATATATGAAGCAGCTTTATGGTCCCAGAGGATAATTAGCTGTGTATCATTTAAGTCTTAGGAGCACAACCATATTTGCTTAGTTAAGTTTCTAGAAAACTGTCTTATAGAGTATAGTAGAGGTTTGCAACAGTAAACCTCCACTATATATAGGAATATAATAGATATCAACTCAGGTCAAAGAGCTTCCTTAGTAAATGAAATACTAACATATGAAATATTAATATCCCCCTTGTCTTAGCTAATTTGTATTCAAATTCAGACCTCTTCTAGTCTTTTCCTATCAGGTAATCTGTCTTCTATTTATCATTAATCTTCCTTCCTTTCAGTAGTCTGTGCATGCCTGGCTTTAGCGTTGTAGAGACAGCAAAATATATAGGGCTTTTAAGGTTAAGGATGTAAGCATATTTGATTCACCAAGAGGCTTTGAAGTGTTGAACAAGAGGGGGAATGTTTCATAGTGCAGAGAATTTGAATTTCTAGGTCAAGTTACATGATCTGAATACAATCTATGGCATTAACAGGATAATAAGTTTTGAACCAAGTGAAAGCTTAAAGACACCCCATGTATGAAAGGAAAAAAAACTGTTACCAACTTTAGAGTGTCACTTATTCTGTTTTATGACAGTTATCAGATCATGGACTTAGCTTGGCCTTTGGAAGCTAATAGACTTAATATTTCACTCAGAGGATCTCTGTAAAAAGTTTTAAAATGATTTTCAAAGGACAGAAATAAAATTGTCAGTGGGTCACTAGAAAATTTAGGTTTTCAATGCAGAATTAGAAAGGAATCCTTTGCCCAATTTCTCTTGCAAAATAAATAGATCCCTGGTATTTTTGGAATAGCGTTGATGGTATTTAGTCCTAAGAAGAGAAAAAGAAAATCTGGCAAAGCTTTCCACCTTGTCCTGACTTGGGTCTGCATGAAGAAATGTAGTAATACTAGATATAATTTAAATGATAAGACAACCTCCTCATATTTTTATGCTGTTTTAATGTTTCCAAAGACCCTTCCCAGATGTCATTCAATTTGATCCCTAAAATAACCCGGGAGCCAGGAAAGGCAGATATTTTTATATTCTTTTGTCATAGATGAAATAGGGGGCAACTGCAGTGGATAGACTGCTGAGCCTGAAGTCAGGAAGTCTTATCTTCATGATGTCAAATCTGGTCTCAGATACTTAGTATCTCTTAGTATGACTCTAGGCAAGTTGCTTAACCCTGTATGCCTCAGTTTCCTAATCTGTAAAATGAGCTGGAGAAGGAAATGGCAAACCGCTCCAGTATCCTTATGAAGAAAACCTCACATGGGGTCACAGAGAGTCAGACATAATTGAAATGACTGACCAACAAGAAGTAGATGAAGTAACTGCTAAATTTTCATGTGTTATTTAGCTTTTCAGTGAATTTTTGGGAGTATGCTTATTAGGATGTTTTATTTTGCCCCAGTACAGAGCATATTTCTAACCAAACTTCTTTCATAGTTGGTCAGCTTATACTCAAAAAGTTTTAGCTGGTTTTTGTGCTGTCTTAGATGAATGGAGGGAAACTCCTTACTGGAGAACTCACAGATCCATGGGCAAATGTAAAGTCCTTAAGAACTCAATATAGAATCATCTTTTTTTAGATTTTGTTTTCTTTTTAAAGTCTAGGGCAATTGGTCTCACAGGTTCACATTGTCTCTTACCTTGCCATTTTTGAAAAGTTAATAATAATGACTTTGTGAAAGATTATAAGCTTGAAGGGGCAGCTAGGTGGTGGAGTGGATAGAGCACTGACCCTGAAGTCAGAAGGACCTGAGTTCAAATCCGGCCTCAGACCAAACACTTCACACTTACTAGCTGTGTGACCCTGGGCAAGTCACTTAACCCCAACTGCCTAAAAAAAAAAACCAAAAAAAAAAAGATTATAAGCTTGGAGACTCTCATCCCAAGCTACAGTCACGTTGTTAATGAACATTTATTATGCACTGACTATGCCAGGCACTGTGCTAAGTAATGAGTATATATAAAAAAAAAAAATTTAAAAAAAACAGTTCCTGCCTCAAAGAGCTCACAATCTAATAGAAGGAGACAATATAAAAACCACTATGCACAAACAAAATATATAGAGTAAAAAATGAAAATAATCTCAGAAGGACAGTAATAACATCAAGGTGGACCAGGAAAAGTTTCTTGCAGAAAGTGGGATTGATTTTAGCTGAGACAAAAGACAGGAAGCTGGGAAGAGGAGAGAGAGAATTCCAGTCAGTGAGAAGAGATCTGTCATTTATCTCAACATCAGTCAGAGTGTGGTTGCTCTATTCTTACACTTTATGTAGCCTTCAACCAGCTGTGATATTTTTCATCAATACCCCACTCTTTTCTACCATGTAGTAAAATGTCAACAAGTCATTCACAATATTTCAAGCATGGACTTACAATTTTATGGTAGGGGGAGATCAATTCCAGATAAAAGAGGAATAGCCAGGAATCCTATCTAGAGAGCGACCAGGCTCTATCCACCTAAGGAATAGAGATGGAAGATAAAATGAGAAGAGGGAGAGAAAGGGACAAATTGTAGGCAGCTTTTTACTAGTTCTTTAGAAGTGGTAGTGCATCTTAATACTCTTGAGTTTCATGGAAAGCAGAGATTGATCACCTTGATTTGGGGTGAATGGTGCAAGATTGTATCAAGGATCTCACTGTCTTTGCTATCTTATCATCTCCACACCTAGTTTCCTCTCACCATCTCCTTTGTTTCACTTTTTGAAGTCACTTAACCTTGATGATCAGTGTCTGACATGAATCATCTGATGCACTGGACTACAAAACCAAAAATGCCCATGAAACTGCTAGATTCATTGCCCTTTAAGCAAAAGGTGCAGCACTTTTTAATGGTATGTTACATTTTAAAGTACTTTAAGAACCTGTGATTTCATCAGTGTGGTCAGAATGCAGGTGACTGCCCTTCCTACTATTTCTTCACTGGTCTTAAACAGTTTCTATGGACAAAAATTTTACTATCTTTTGGCCAATATAGTAATGAGACACTACAAAGTTAGCAAGGCTGGTCATCAGACAACACACACACACACACACACAGAGTCCATACTCAAAGTGTTTCAAGCTGAAAAGACTCTGCTTCATTAATATTATTTTTGAAAACCCAAGTCTCAGCTACATCACAATGAACCAATGACAGTATGAATTTAATGGAGTTTGTGTTTAAGGAAATATTGAATAAAAATCACTTCATGAAAAACCCAAGTCAAACACAAGAAAATATTTAAAACATTACTGGAAAGTTTAATCTTTTATGGGAAAATATAGCATATGCTTTGATAATAATAAAAATTATTAGACTACTTTTCATTTTGGGTTATTCATGCAACTGTTTTCCCCCACTTAAGAGTATTTTTTTTCTAGTTATATGTAAAGATAGTTTTTCAACATTCACTTTTATAAGATTTTGATTTCCAAATTTTTCTTCCTCACTCCCCACACCTCTCCCCAAGACAGCAAGAGATCTGATATAGGTTATACATGTAAAATCATGTTAAATATATTTCCATATTAGTCATGTTATGAAAGAAGAATCAGAACAAAAGGGAAAAACCATGAAAAAAACCAAAAAAACAAAAAAATGCATTTGGACTCCATTGTTCTTTCTATGGATGTGGATAGCATTTCCATAATGAGTCTTTTGGAATTGTCTTGCATCTTTGTAATGCTGAGAAGAGCTAAATCTATTATAGTTAATCATCACACAATGCTGCTGTTAGTGTGTACAATGTTCTGGTTCTGCTCATTTCACTCTTCATCAGTTCATGTAAGTCTTTCCAGGTTTTTCTGAAATCTACCTGCTCATCATTTCTTATAGCACAATAGCATTCCATTATATTCATATACCACAACTTATTCAGTCATTCCCAATTGATGGGCCTCCCTCTCAGTTTCCAATTCTTTGCCACCTCAAAAAGAGCCATGCAATTAATTTTTTATGAGAATGTATAATTCAGAGTGACTTAGATATATAAATATGACTCTTGGCATTTCTAGTAATGCTGGACACTATGAAAATCCCATATCTCTTGTCATTATATAAGGTTATTAGATCTGGTAGTACAAGAAAGCACAAGAAGTTGATCTAGATTTAAGAAATGTTCACATGAATCATTTCATCTTATTCTTTTAGTTAATTTCCTGAAATTTCAGTTCCCACATAAATCCTAACAGAAAAAAAAAAGATTGAAAAAACTTTTTAACCTAATCAGCTCATTTCTCATTTCCATTTCTTTCCCAGAATGTCTCTTTGTACATCACTTGTCTCTGAAATCAGTGGGATATCCATAAATTAGGTGTGCAGGGACTTCAAGAATTATGAGAACTGAGCTTTGTATCATTAAGCTAAATGCATTTATGTGGTTCAACTAGGCCTTAATTTTCATTTATGATGATGATAGGAAACCAGAGAAAATTAGAAAATCATTTCTAATAAATCGAAATTATGCTATAGTTATTGAAATAATAAATAATGACCCCCTTTTAAATGATATACTAAAGGCTCATATTTTTAAGCTTCTCACAAAATGAATAATGATAACATGCTTAATGATGGTTAGAAAGTTACTTGTAAAATGCTGAATATTATGCCAACTGATTGGTTTTTAAAGATTTGTAGGTTTTTCAGACAAGAAGAACAGTTAGAACAAATTGGTGAACTGGGTTTATTGCAATTCAATGAATGAAAAGCATTTATTAAATATCTACTATTCCAGGCACTGTACTAAGTACTTTACAAATATCTCATTTAATCCTCATAATAACTTTGTGAGGTAGGTGCTATTATTATCCCCACATACCAGTTGAGGAAATTAAGGCAATCAGAGAGTAAATGATTTGTCCAGTCTCACATGGCTACAGTCTGAGGCTGGAATTGAATTCAAGTCTTCTTGACCACAGGGCCAGCACTCTCTTCATTGGGTCACTTAGCTCCCTCTAGGTGGCACTATATATAGAATGTGGATACCAATCAGAAGCCCAGGTCTCAGGGTGGCAACTGGAGGGCCAAGTATATATGGAAGCTGGGACTGTAAGACCATGCATGAAGTTGCCTTTGAACCAGTATTGCTCCATAACCACATGCCCAGTAGGCAAATAGATTGCATCATTAGCCCTATGACATTTGACAAGTCATTTAATCACTCTGAGAATTATATTACTTTTATTTCTTTATTTATTTTTGTTATTGTTGTTTTGTATTTTCATTGTTAAATGAATTCCTTGAAATGTGTGCTAAGGTAATTTGCTCTCTTAAAATTGTACGGTTCTATGAACTGGCATAGTGACCACATGAGATGAGTAAGATCATCAAACTGAACAATGAATTTCATGACAAGTGCTAAAGGTTAGCTAGCTATTTTCATCATTTGGTTTGATAAATGTCTTCTGGAAGATCAGACAAGAGTTCAGAATAAGAGGAAATGCATAGTCTAGCTTTCCCCCACACCTTCTGAAATAAAGACCTGGAAAGAGAAGCAGCTTGAGTCCTGATGGGGACTTGAGAAGAAAAGTTATAGCGAGTCATTTTTTCAGACCAAGGTTGGCATAGGGATATAGAAACTTGCAGCCTTTGGGGACAAATTATAGGCAGAAGGGTTCCCACAGGAGCCTTTAATATTGTACTAAGAAGAGGTCCATGTTCCCAAGAAGCACCAGACTGATCCTATTTAGGGAGCAGGGACATGTGCCCACTGGAAGTTTTGTCAGTTAAACCCTAGAGCCAGGTTGAACATTCATTGCTGATTGAGGATGGAAACTCTGCCTAGAGGTAGAAGACCAGGGCAAGGAGCAAGCTCCTATCTGAGGCTGTGTACTGTTCTGTTATAAGAAATGATGAAGGCAATCATTTGAAAACTTGTGTGAACTGACACTGAGAAAAGTGCACCAAATCCAAAACACATTGTTTTACTATAACACTAATTTTTAAAAAATGAACAACTTTGAGAAAATTACAAACATTCTCTCAAACAATATTTGAAGTAATATATAAACAAATATAATTGTAGAGGTCACATGATGTTGAAAGAAGGGTGATGAACTCAATACAGATGAGACACATTTTTGGACATGGCCAATGTAAGAATTTTTTTTCACTATAAATATTTACTACAAGGGTTTTCTTTTTTCTCCTTTCCATAATTGTGATAGGGATAGGTAAGAACATTGGAAATATAAAGGATTAATTGAAAAAAAATTAAAAAGAAAAACATTTTCCAAACCCCAAAATATTTCTCCCCTTGGGATAAGATGCCTACATTAACAATTCCTCCAAGTTAAAGCCCTGAAGGGCCAAGTAAAGCTATTAATTCATTTTTTAAGAAGGGATAATACATTAAGACTAACAGCCTGGAATATGGAATAACCTTTTTTTTTTTTTCAAATGGAAGGAGAAATAAAGAAAATGAAACTCTGCTTAATTGGGTAGGCTCAGGAAGAACCTTCAGGACACCCTTAGGGACCAGCAGTCCCTAAGAGTACAGTGCTCAACAGATTGTGGATTTGGGAGAACTGAAGCTATTGGAAGAGGTCTTAGAGGCCTTCTAGTATAATGCCATCATTTTATATATGAGAAAAATGAAGTGTGCATGCTCAAACAGTTTGTAAATATTTAAAGGCAAGATGTGAATCCAGGTCTTCCTAACTCAAAAAACTAAACTCTTTCCTGTGCCAGGGGAAGTGGGAAAGTTGAGAACATGGCAAAAGGGAGTTGGAGAAGTACCAACATGTTTTACCTAAGCCACAGTTTTAATCTCATTCAGTCTGTATTTGTTACAAAATAATTTATTTGCCTTCCAGTATGTTAGCTGGAATCTATTTGTACATATGTAACATGAATTTGAGAAGTGAGGCAATGATCCAGATAATTCATAAAAAAATAAACATTAATCATATGCATATTTGGAATATGTTTTGTCTTAATCTTTTTTTCTTTTCAATTAATCTAATTGATTCAATTCTGTGTGTTTCTTTGCATGTCTTTATGATGTGAAGCCTAAAAATCAATGTTCATGATGCTTTGTTATTATTGAAACTTATTAGTATTCTCATGATTTTCTAGCATCACTCTCATTTCTCTTCTCAGTTTTTCCTCTACTTCTCTTACTTGCTTCTCAAAATCCTTTCTGAACTCTTCCATGGCCTGAAGCTGATTCATATTTTTCTTGGACGCTTTGGATGTAGGAGCTTTGACTTTATTGTCTTCTTCCAGTTGTATGCTTCAATCTTCTTTGTTACCAAAGAAAGATTCTGTGGTCTGACTTTTTTTTTGTGAGGTTTGCTCATGATCCCAGCCAATTATTTAACTTTTAAACTCTTTGTTAAGGTAGGTGTATGCTTCCAGTGTGGAGAATGTACTGTTCCAAGCTTTGGGGGTTTTGTGCAACTGTATTCAGAGATACTTCTAGGGACCTGTAAATTTTCAGTTCTTCCAAGGTGGTACGATAAAAGGCAAGGTGTTTACTCCTTTCCTGGCCTGTGCTCTGGTCTATGTATGACCACAAGTACTCTTTTCTGCCTTGTAACTTTGAGGACGATTCCGTCTACGCTGTTACCACAAGCTCTACTACACCAATGCTCCTCCTCACCCCAGGATCGCCACCCAAAGCTGTGACCCAGATCCAAGCATGGGCAAAGCAAGAGAAACCTGCCTCAGTAACAGCAAAGACATCCCTGCCATCCCCACTGATCAGCCACTTGATTTCCCCTCTCTCTGCAGGCTGAGAGCTCCAAAAGCAGTTGCCACCCTGGGGCTGCGCTGGGGTCAGATGGAGCACCACTCTTACCGAGGTCAGCCAGACCTTTCCTACTGACCTTCTAAATTGCCTTTGGTGTGTGACAATTGAAAAGTCTGGAAACCACCACAGCTCCCCTTGATTCAATTCCCTGAGGACTGCTCCGGTTCACTGAGGCCTGGTCTTTGCCTGCACAGCCTGTGTGGCCCATGCTGAACTGCGCTCCTCTTCTAACCTGATACAATAGACCTTTCCAATCAACCATCAGGTTGTCTTGGGCTGGAAATTCATTTCACTCTGTCTTTTTATGGATTCTGCTGCTCTAGAATTTGTTTAGAGTCATTTTTTACAGATATTTGGAGGGTTTTGGGGAAGAGCTCAAGCAAGTCACTGCTTTTACTCTGCCATCCTGGCTCCACCCCACTTATTAACATTCTCAGGGAAATTATTTGCAAAATAAAGATTCCAAATAAGACATAAAAAAAAAAAACCCAGAGCATTTGGGGAAAAAAAACTAACCAAAATAGTAGAATTTAATTTTATTATCAGGAAAAGTGCCTAACCATTAGAAATATCCCAAAGTGTAATGGATTCTCTTGGGATTTGATGGGGCAGTCTTTGCTTGGAGATCTTAGATACAGAGCTTATCCATAGATTTATGAGGCATTACATAGAAGGGATTCTTGTTCAGTTGTGAGCTGGTATGCCCCTAAGTTTCCCTACTACAGAGATATGCTGTATCTCAACATATTCAACAAGCTTTTGCTTGTGAATATTTAGTAAGAGGAAACTCACTACCTCTTGAGGTGGCTCTTTCCACATTTGGATCAGTCTAATGCTTAGGAATGATTGGACACCTCTTGATTGCCCAACATGATGCAATGACTGTGGATTCTCCACCATGCCTACAACCAACTCATTATTGGGAAGACCTATTATCTTTCAAGAGTCAATTAGCCTTATTACTCACACCTCTTCAGTACTCTCTTTGGAGTACTGATTGGAGGATGAAGCCATAAATTTTTCTACTTAAGCAGAGTGAATTGAACAGACATCTCTTCATATCACCCAAGC
The DNA here is from genome assembly GCF_900497805.2 of Vombatus ursinus. NCBI lineage: Eukaryota > Metazoa > Chordata > Mammalia > Diprotodontia > Vombatidae > Vombatus > Vombatus ursinus. The sequence goes on from NW_020954687.1 coordinate 14,563,640, forward strand.
TCAACTAATTTCAAACTTCTTCAACTTTTCTATCATTTCCCTATACCAGGTGCCTCCTTCTTCTCCTCACCCCTCACCAATTTTCAACTTTTTTTTTGGTGTTGTCTTACCCCATGACATTGTAAGCTTCTTGAGGGCAAGGACTGTTTTTAATATTTGTATCCCCAATACTTGCTATACTGCCTGGCACATAGCAGGTGATTAATAAATGTTCATGGCTTATTGACTATGTTTTTATTATATTATTTATGTTTTCCTTACATTGAGGTGAAATCTACTTATCTGTAATTTTTACACATTTCTATTAGATTTACCAATGGGGAAAAACAGAAAAAAATCAAATTATTATTTTACATGATAGTTTTTGAAGATATCTAAACAGTTTTTCCCCCAAAGTCTTCTCCAAAGTTCCTTTAATTGATGATCTTATGGCATGATCCTCAACCTCCTCACCATCCTTGCCACCCTTCATTTTATAGATGAGAAAAGCTGAAGTAAAGAAAATTTAAGTTATTTTCTTATGGTTATATGGAGAGTGGTAGAAATCATGCTAGAACCCAGGTCTCTGTCTCTTTTTTCAATGTCACAGTAAGTTGACCTGTACCTTATGGTGTGGCAAAACATATATAGAGGTGGGGAGAGAGAGACAAGAAGAGACTTGGATGGACCTACAGTGCAGTGGAAGATGGAACTATGAGAATTCAGTCCATAATGTCTTTCTTCCTGAACTTTCCTTGGGAAGGGGACTTTGCCTGTCTAGAGTTTCACTTCCTGTTTCCCCTCTCTCAAATGGGAGGAGTGGTGTGTGTGTGTGTGTGTGTGTGTGTGTGTGTGTGTTTTAATGTGGTAAGGAGGTGAGTTAGTTCAACCTTGGCTATACTCTAAAAGGTTATAAATGACAGCCTTTAGTGCTATTTTCAAATGCATAATTTGGCACAGAGGATACAGAGCTAACCATTTGATATTACATGTGTTTATGCAGAAAGTATAAATATGTATTTGAGGTAAAGTGATCTTAATGAACCATCCAAAAACTATGTATTTATCACCTATATCCATTAGTTATTTGTTCATTTATTCATTGGAAAAAAAATGTCAATTATACATGTACACAGGATCTCCCAATGTGCTTTATATGGTAGGAAATACAAAAGAAATGTATGGCGGGAACTCATCTTAGAACTGAGTTCAAGTACAGCCTGAGCAAAGCACTTAACCTCTACATGCCTTAGTATCCTCATCAGCAAAATGAGGATAATAATAATAATACTTATTTCTAAGGTTGTCGTAAGATTAGAACAAGATATTTGTAAAACGTTTTGCTGGTTATTATTATGGAGGATACTAAATAATGCATTGTATTATACTGAACTGGCAAAATGATGTCAATGATGTTTCTAATAACACAAGCAGTCTCTAATCTCTAGAATGGCAGAACTGAATAAAGTCTCAGAGAACATGTAGTCAACTCCATGTCTGAGAAGGAATTACTTCTATAACATTTTGAACAAAATATTGTTCAGCCTCCACTTGAAAACTCCCTGGGAGGAGGTACCTACTGTCTCCAGAGGTATCCCTTTCTATTTCTGAATAGCTCTAATTAGTAGGAATTTTTACCACATGTCAAGTCAAAGGCTGACTCACTGAAACATCTACTTATTGCTCATAATTCTTCCCTATGGGGCTAAGCAGAATAAATCTCTTTCCTCTTCCACATGGCAGATTTCTATCTTCCCCAACCCTACTAACTCAACTGATCTTTTTCTCCAAGCTAAACACCCTCACTCAGCTTCTTTAACTTTTCATCATATGAAGTTGTCTCCATTCTCCTCATCATTTGAATTATCTTCCTCTGAATATATCCTAGAATTTGAATGAGCTTTCAAAAATGTAGCCTAGAATTCACACAAAATTCCAGTTGTGACCTAATCAGGGTAGCATATGACTTCCTATTTTCTAGACTTAAGTAAAAGGAGACCTAGATGACATTAGTGTTTTTCTTTTTAAACTGATCTCTTCAGATCTCTACACTGCTATGTGATACCTGTTCACTTCCCAGAGCATATTTTGGCCACTATATATATATATATTTTCCAAATGTTCTGTTCTGTATTCACTTCCAATAAATTTCTACATTAAATCTATCCAAATGATATATGAATTTAAAGAAAAAATCAATTTAATTAAAATATAATAGTAGCATAAATAACAGAATGGAGTCAGGTAGCATATACTTTCTGCACCCTACTAAATAGACACAAACTGCTACATCTGATGATGTTCACTTAACTTGATGCTGGCTAGGGAGCATTGATTTTTGATTTCGCTCAGTACAAAGGGCTATTGTAGGGCCAGCTAGGTGGCACAGTGGATAGACCACTGGTCCTGAAGTCAGGAGGATCTGAGTTCAAATCCAGCCTCAGACCAAACATTTGAAACATACTAGGCAAGTCACTTAACCCCAATTGCCAAAAAAACAACAACAACAACAAAAAAAGGTTATTGTTGAATTCTCTCAGAAGAAGAGGCCTTCAATACTGCCATCCCTCCCTGGCTCTACTTATAGACAAGCAAGTATATTTGTGTGTGTACATACACTCCTTTCAGTAAATTTAAGTTAATAGATTAATTATACATAATTGATGTATCTAATCAAAACAGCATGAACACTGATTTTTTTTTTAAATGTCGAGGTCCTTTTTTTTCTTCCCTTCCTCCAAGAGTTTTTTGTCATATATGAGGATAAATATAATGTCATTCAACAACAACAACAACAAAAATCACCTAGCAGTTCATTTTTGGACATAAAAATTCGGTTACTGACAATTCATTAGGAGCCAAGCTTTAGTTAAATGGTGCTATCAGTTGTTAATAGCCTGTGGTACAATAAGGCTTACTGTGAACAGGTGATGATTACAGTACTTAGCACTTCAGGAGAATGAAAGTATAGTGACTGTAATCATTATAAAAATTACTTCTTAAGTGTCATGCTGTTAATTACAGTTCAAAGAATTAGCATCTGGTTGAAGTTATGGTTGTAGCTTTGAGGAATTGGTATTACAGGAAATGCATTTAAAAAACCTTTAATCACAACATAAAGTTTTTCTGCCTGGTTTTGTATTCTTCCATATAGTAAGTCACACCTGGTGTTTATGGAAAACTAGCAAAGTAAGCTAGTATGGGTTTCTATATTTTTTTTAGTGGAATTCTGAGAAATAGTATTATTTTTCCACACTTTATTTGATAGGTCAGTCTTCAAAGAGTAACTTAGCTTGCAGATTTAGTTTGATTTTTACTTCATTCATATTTCAAGTGCACCCTACTGATAATTTACATTGTTTGATTTCCTGATCAATATGTAAATAAGCTAAGGAAATTACCAAGTGAAATCGAATAGCAGTAACTTGGTCTTCATATTGCATGCTGTTTCTGTAAACTTGGAAGAATATTTCTGAGTACCAATTCAGTTATCAATCTGCATGACTGTGTCTGTCAACTTACTGTATTTGTATCATCCTCAAATATCTTCAAATTATTATAATCATGTCACTATGTAGGCAAATTGAACTATGCTGACTGGTTTTACTGAAATTTATTAGACTAAGCATCATTTTATTGTCTATAGGAAGGCTTGGACTTTATCACATACCAAAAACATTTTGTAACTAGGTTTATATAGGATTAATAAAACAACATTTACCTGAAGGGATTCATTTTGTTGCTTTTCTTAGAGTAAACACAATGTTTCACAATCCTCCAGAGACATTTTTATATAAATAAATAAGATGAGCCATTGAAGGAAGGGTAGAGAAGAACAACCAATGCACAGTCTATATGGCCTTCATTATTGTTCTGATATTAAGGGAATTTGGCTAAGGTGTTCAACACAACAAGCAGACACCCCATGATGAACTTATAAAAGGACATAGACGAGAAAGGCACACAATACTCAGGCAGATGGATCTGCCATTTCTTTCAATGGAGAGAATAGCTCTTATTGATGAGATGGCAGATTTATTGGAGAATGAGAAGTAAGAGGCATTGTGGCTGAGTGTAAATGACACCGAACTAAAGGTTAGAGAAACTAAATTTCAAATCCCAGCTCTGACAAAAGGTAGCTAAATGAATTTGTGGAATTGTCTCTAAATCTTAGTTTCTTCACCAACAATATAAGAGGATTGAATTGAGCAAGTCTCAAGATCTTTCCCAAGATTTATATATCCTTTTCAAGTTTAATACTTTATCACTCAACTAGGCTTTCATATTGATCATATACTTATATTGCTTGGATCAAATAGTAATTATATTTTAGTCTTTAAGCCATAATCTTTTCAAATCAATGCATACATCCTTTCCATTAAGTGCTAAGGTCACACTCTTTAGAAATGCATTTATCACTTCAATAGTTCCTAAACACTTGTTTTCTAAGTCAACATTGTGTTCTTTAAGCTATCCAAATGCTGAAGCATCATTAATGGCATGTACTTACATGAAGTTTTTATTTTAAAGTAATTCTCAGCATTTGTCCATAGATGTATGGTTTAATGTGTAATCATTTGATTTTTGAGTTATGATTTATCACTTCATTATCTAAGTATCTCTTTTATTTAATTAATGTTATTTTGACATATGTACCTTCATTGTACCATTGTACCATGTACCGTTCATTGGATTGAATTTTTTTTTTTACTAATCAATTGAGTTCTATTTTATAAAATGCCTCTCAGTTTATCTACACATTCTTAAGTATACACGTTTGAGAATAAAAAGTCAGAAATGCACATCTCAACAAATATTCATCATTCTACTTTACAGGTGAGGATAAAGAACCAAAATAATATCTGAACAATAATGAGAATTTTAAATAAGAAATCAAGCCATGATTGTCTTAAGAAGATAGCAAAGATGGTAGAAAGGATGTTACAGATAAATAATAAAAAGAAAATGAATTTACATAAAGTTTTCTATTATTGAAAAAAGTTATTTTGTTTCATTTTGTTTTATTGTTGTTCATAGGATTCATAGAATAGAGATGAAAGGGAAGACAGAGACCCATTGCTTATTAATATAGAGGAAAAGGATCATTCCTGGAAACAGTTTTTGAAGAGTATGATCATTGAGGTCAGTCTCTATAATGTATGAATTTCCCAGCATCTGGTTTAGGCTGTTGCACATAATTGGTAATTAATACATATTTGTTCAATAAATGGATAAATATAAGATGGTATATAAGAATGACCAAGGAAACTGGACTCAGAGGACCTTACCTCAATTTCCAATTCTGTTAGTTACTAGATGTGTGACATTGGGGAAGTCAGTTCACCTCATATTTTTTTTAATCCTCAGTTTTGTTAACTCAGAAATGAGGATGATCGATGAGACTCTTCCAAATCTAAATCTACTGATGTGTACAGTGTTAAATATAAGATTTCAATGATATAAAAAAGTTATTTTTTCAAAGTGCTGCTACTTATTTTGGATATTTGTCAACATTTGGCTATTTCCACTTGTCAAATTTCTAGCACATGTTATAATTTTGAAAGATTAGCCTGATTGTTTACACTGGTATTTCCTCCTATGATTTAATCTACTCAGATATTTCTTTTTCCACCTCTTCCTCTTCTTCAACCATGCTTCATAAGTTACTTATATGACTTTAGATGTATTTTTAATGTTATTCTGTAGTAAAGGATTATCTAGGATTCTTTTTATCCCTGGACACAGCTAGATTAAACTATATTCAAAACTGCATCCTGTGCATATAAAATAGCAGCATAGCCCTAATCCTTTCTCCTTAAAATGTATTTCATGAAATGTGTACAATTTCACATAAATGAGTTTTTATGATCAAGAATGTTAGAAGCAGGCAGATTTTTTAAAGAGAGATATGTTTCATATTTCCATCTCTATTTCCAGTAGCACATTTACTAAGAGTATCAAAGGAATTCTAAATTTCTCTATGGGAAATTTGATGATGCTAAATGTTTTCTCTGCCAAGTCATTAAGCTGATATTTTCACCCATATGTTTTGGTGATTTATTTGACATTTATCTGTTGTGAGAACAGTGATTGCCAACAAATGTCTGAATCACTCCTAGATTTTCACGATCAAGATTGTGAACTTTTTCTGACTTATTATTTTCTTCTCCATTGTGTAAAAATTGGTCACCTTCATTGTTATATTATCTGCATCATTTTTCACATGTAAAAAGCTAAAATAAATTCTTAAATATTAAGCTCCATAGTATCACTTCACAGGTTGAAATTGTTCCATTTATGACTGCCCTTTATTTTTGGCTCTTTTATTCATTCCTCTGCCAAATTTCTTTATGATATCTGAAAATATATGCTTGGCTTAAAACCTGTCTGCCAGTGTAGCAAATAAACAAAATATGCCAGAAGATTAAGAAATGAAAGAATATGATGATAATATTGATCATTTCAACTTTTCTTTATCAATCATTTCCATTTCAGCAATTATCATTTATGGTTCATCCCCAGTGAGGCTTTTCAAAATTCATGAAATAGTGCATTAGAGTAAGAAATAAAAATAAAACAAAAAACATTGGCCTTGAAGTCAAAAAATACAGGGTTCAAGTAGAAGTTTTTCCACCAGCTATCTTGCTCTGTGCAATCTTGGGTGAAGCACTTGAACTCCATATATCTCAGTTTCTACGTTGATAAAATTAATGCTTAGATCTCTAAAGGCTTTTGTTTAATATCCCAAGCTTTCATTATGGGAATGTGTAACTAGACAGGAGGAGGTACAGATTAAAATGGTCTCATACCTTTTTCCAAAAATATATCACTTAAAAGGCATTAGTGATGTACAAATTTCAGCCAATGTAATTTTATCTAATTACATTCCTGGAAGTACTATTTCACAATCGTACTGATGAAAAAGTCAACTACTAAGAGAGGGCACTGATCAGATTGGAGATAATGATAATAATATCGATAACTCATTACTCAACTATTTGAGAATCATACTTTGATTTTCATCCTAAAACATCACAGGCTATACTTACATAGCAATATAATTTCATAAATTTGCTATGAAATAGCTCTATTTTATCTCTCTGAGAATTTTGTTCTCTAGGCAGACTTGCTGAGTTGATCAGAGGGTCATAATTGTGCCACAATAACAGCAGTGAGCTGAGATACAAGACAAGGAAGTAGAAGAGAAAAGGATTTAAATCATGAGTGGTAGCTAGAGAAAACAAGTATTTCAAGGTCTAGGCAGAGAAAGAAATTAGAGAGGGTAAAAAAAATTCAAGAAACAAAATTTATTACATAAATAAGAGAGATGGGAGATGGAAGTACAGTAATAGAAACTTTCAAACAGAAACCTAGTGAATCCAAATATGAATTGGAGAAAAACCTAAAGAGAAGATAAAGTTTTTTTTTTTTTTTTGTGAAGTAGATGGAAAGGGAAAAAAATAAGGATGATTAAAGGATAGATGGATGAATTAAATACCAAAATGAAATAGAAAAATATGGAAGTGAGATAATAGGATGAGGAAGATAAGATATAGTCTGAAAAGTGTAAGAGGTAATAGTGACAGAAAATGAGGAAAGGAGAAGCAAAAAGGAATGGGATCCTATCTAAAGGGACTGCAATATAAATAAGAGGTTGCACTATGCCAGTGCTAGATGTTACACCAGAAAAATTAAGACCAGGCCATGTGAGATTGACTTCTTTGATTCCTATTGTTAGGAAGAAAAGCTGGTGACCTGTGATGGGAATTAAGGAATTAAGAAAAGTGTGTGTGTGTGTACAGGTGAGGAGGGGGAAGGCTGGCAAGCTTATATTACAGTTCAGGCCTTTTATTTATCCCTATGAAATTTCTTCTAGTCAATTTCTAACATCACTCTAACATATCAAGAGATTTTGAGATACTCTGTCATCTACTGCATTAGCTAGCTCTAAAACTTAAAAATATTCCAGTATTCATGATCCAGGTCACTGAAAATGACTACTTGCCACTCCTAAAATAATCTCCTCATACACAAATCTAGCCATATTCGCCTTCTGCTCAAAATTCTTCAGTGCCTCTGATAATTGTTTCCCGAGTCATGGAGGCCTAATATTCACAGGTCTCCAAATCAATCTTCCAGGGTTATCTTCTATCACTTTCTTTCATACACTCAGTGTTCTAGTCATATCAGGTGATTTTTTAAACCCTAAACATTTACTATTCTCTAAGGGTACTAGGCAGCTAGGTAGTATAGTAGACAGAATGCTAGATTTCCAGCCAAGAAAACATGAGATTAAATCCCTGGGGAAGTCACTTAGTCTATGTTTGCCTCAATTTCCTCATCTGTGAAATGGCCAAGGACTGTTGTGAAGAGTAAAATAGATAATATTTTAAAGTGCTTTGAAACCCTTAAAATGTATATAAATGCTAACTGTTATTATCACTACTCCTTCATATTACTTTTAAAGAGATTTCAGTATAACTTGCTTTGAACAATTCACTTTTGCTCAAATATGTTTAAAGTATTCATCACAAAAACATCTTATCCCCTTTAAGAAATAAGACGATTTACTAGCAGCAAGACTACCAAACTTGCCACAAAAGTAATCCAATGTTAATTGAGCATTGCTAAAGGAAAAGAGGAGAGTTAATTGAATGAGATAGTAACTTGGTTTTTAAAGCAACTCCATTCAGCATTGGAAGGAAATCATTACAGGCTTAGCTGTACACTTTAAGCAGACTAGGGAAAAGATAGGAAAAGAGTTAAAACTGGATTGAACATTTTTTTTTCTCTTTCTCTGGGCTGTCTATAACTATAGAGATCATATTGTCCAAATGAAAAATATGGACATCTTCTTTGCATTTTGTGAAACTTCATTAAAAGTACACTTTATTTTTCTTAAAATTGGGACCTTGGACTCAGAGAGCAATCATTAATAGTTTGATATGAGTTTTAGAATAACCTTAGTGTCCTTGGCCCTGTGCTATTTAACCTTTTTTTTTTTTTTGTCAAGATGTGAATGAAAGCTCAGATGGCATGCTTGTCATATTTGAAGAGGACATAATGCTGAAAGGGACAGCTAACTTGTTGGGTGACAGTTAGAATCCAAAGAGATCTTGACAGGTTGGAACATTTGGTTGAATCTAATAATATCAAATTAAATAGTGAAAAATATAAAGTTTAACATGAGGCTAAAAATCTGCAATTTCAAGATAGGATTGGGGAGCTATGACTAGACAGTGAAAAAGATCAGGAGGTTTTAACTGACCACAAGCTAAAGATACATCAATGGGTTCATCAAATCCAAAAATTAATTTCCTGTCTCCATCCTTTTCACTATCTGTCTCCCATATCGACAATGCTCACTCTTTTCACTTCTACCTCTTTAGAATTGGTGGCTTCCTTCAAAACAGATCAAGTTTTACCTCACGCAGGAAGTCTTTCTCAGTTCTCCCAGCTGCTATTGCCTTCCCGTCTAAGATTACCTTATATCTCTGTTTCTATATCTTATATTACTACGCTGTTTCCCAAATTATACCATATGTTCCTTAAAGACAAGAACTATTGTTGATTTTCTTATATATGCCCAGTATTTTAAGTAATTAAATACTTATGGATTGATTAAAACTTTGCTATAATTTTGGCCAACACACAAATTAAATGGTTTAGCTAAATGCCCCTTGTAGTCTTGTATAATATAATATTGTACGCTCATTGAAGAAATTTAGAGCGCTAGATATCTATAGAATCAAAATACCTGACTCCAACTGAGTCATATCAAATAATTCAACTATTTGCTGAACAATGTAGAATACAATCAATTGTAAAGATTCCTAAAATAAACCAAGCATGACACATTTAGATGTAAGGTTTGGAGTATGAAGAGGAATTAAATGTGACTATACTCTTATGGCCTTTGCCCAAAGGCAATGATATTTGGGAGAGATTACACAGCAATTATAATAATTTACCAGTATAGAAATTGAACTTAGAAGTTATATATAAATAATAATTGACTAATATAGGAAGCTAACAAATGGAGCCCCTCCTCTCCTCAGCAAATGACTTCAGTTGTACCTTTCACTAGATCAGTCCTGATCTGATCCCTCCAGCTTAGATGATTTTTGCCTTATGAACTGAATTTCTATTTAAAATTTCACTTGAGATCATATTTCATGCTGTTTGCCCTTGACACCAGTATTACTAGTGACTCTACTGTACTAGTATCATGGATGCTAGACATTGCTTAATTAAAACTAAGTAGATTTATTTGAGCTATTACAAAGAGACAGTGAGTATGGCCAGTATGGCTAGACCAGGGGAGAATGTGTAAGAAGAGAAGAAATTTAGGAAGGTGCCAGATTATAAAGACTATTCAATGTCAAACAATTTATTTCTTATCCTAGTATTAATAGTGAAAAAGTTGAAATTTGTCCAGTAAAAGGATGACATGATTGGATCCTTATCTTAGGAAAATCACTTTTGCAATTGTATAGGTCAGTAGTTCTAAATTCAAATAGAAATGGGGGCTACAAAACAATATTTAAGGATCTCTGCAGGAAAAATATTGATTTAGAAAATCACTTATTAACTTAATGTTTTATTATATTTTTACATATTTTGATAAATATTCCCCAATTACATTTTAATATAGTTAAGGCTATACTTGGGAGGTATGGTGGGAATATATTAGAGTGAAGAAAGATATCAAGCAAGGAGACCAATTGAAAGGTTATTGCCCTAGTCCATGCAAGAGGTGATGATCTGAAAGATCTGAAATGAGTGATTCTGTGGGTGAAGGGAATACATACACATATATATGTATATAACAAATATTATAGAGATAGAAGGAACAAAATAAGGCAGCTGATTACATTCTGCAGTGAGTGAGGATGGCACTGGATTGGGAATTACATTGAAACATAATGGTACTCTTGATAATAATAGTTTAGGACAGTGCAAAATATATAGCAAGCACTTAGTAAATGTTTGTTGGCTTAAAAGTGATAGGGAAATTAAGAAGGATGGGGTTGAGGAGAATATAATGAATTCTGTTTTGGACATGTTGGATTTGATATTCTTAAAGGTCATCTAGTTAAAAACAACCCATAGTTAGTTTTAGATGCAAAACTGGCTCTCAGTAAAGAGATTTGGGTGAGAGAAAAACAAAGAAAGAGAAACAGAAAAGAAAGAGAGAGACAGAGACACAGAGAGAGAGACAGAGAAAGGGAAAGACAGAGATAGACACAGACAGACACAGACAGAGAGACAGAGTCTTAAGAACTCTGATCAATGCAATGACCAATCATTAAATGAAAAGACTGTTGATGAAGCATACTTTTGCCTCAGAAAGATACTGGACTCTAGGATCTATTTTCAGACTCAACCAATAAAACAAATTTATTCTGCTTGAATTTTTTTTTTTTACAGGAGGTGCTTTCATTTTCAGGGAAAGGAGTGTTACAAGGTTGTAGGAAAGATTGGAAATAATGTGGGTAATGCAATAAAGGGGAAAAATACATCAGTGAAAGTTTTTAAAAATACATAACAGATAAAATGTCTATAAAAACTTTCCCCCAGTTTTCTGCATTACCACTACCTGACTTATTTCTGAAAAAAATTAGAAAAAAAAAGGAAAAGAACCTAGATGTTCTAAAATGTTTATAGCAGCTCTCTTTGTGGTGGCAAAAAAAAAAACAAAACTGAAAATTGCAGGGTTGCCCATCAATTGGGGAATGGCTGAACAATGATTATGATGGAATACTACTGTACTATAAGAAATGATGAGCTCAATAATCTTAGAAAACCATAGGTAGACTTGCACAAAATAACAAAAAGCAAAATGAGCAGAAGCAATAGAATGTTATATACAGTAACACTAATATTGTTTTAAGAACAAATTTGAGTTAATAAGTCATTTTGACTATTATTAATACCCAAATTAACTACAAAGGACATATGAAGAAAGATGCTGTCTGCATTCAGAGAAAGAACTGATAGAGGTATATATAGAATTATATATATCTATATATAAATATGTGTGTGTGAGTGTACACACATATACACATACACATACACATACACATATACATCCATATCCATATCCATATCCATATCCATATCCATATCCATATACATATACATCATATACATATACATATATACATATACATATACATATACATATACATATACATATACATATACATATACATATACATATACATATACATGTGTCTAATGATGGCCCTCTCTAGAGTGATAGTGGAGGGAGGGAAGAAAAAATTTGCTCATGTCTGACTCTCCTTGCCCCACTTTAGGATTTTCTTGACAAAGGCATTGAAGTGGTTTGCCACTTCCTTTTCCTGTTCATTTTACAAATGAGCAACTGAGGCAAACAAGGTAAAGTGACTTGCCTAGGGCTACACAAATAGTAAGTGTCTGAGGCTAACTTTGAACACATGAAGATAAGTTTCCTGACTTCAGGCCTGGCACTTTATCTACTATGCCACCTAGCTTTAATTGATAGTGTTTTCATTTAAAAAGGTCTATTTTTTTTTAATCTTCTATGCCACAGTAACCTCCTCAGCCTGTAAGTCTTTTCTGCTTCTGTAGCCCCTCCCGATGGGCTCCACTCTTGACTCTCTGGACTTTCTTCACCATTCTCCCTTGTGGTAACTCCCCCACCTCTGTCAGCTTTCTCTTATGTATTGTCTTCTCCCATCAGGATGTTACCTCCTTGGGGCCAGAGGTCTTCATCTTGTTGTATTTGTATTCTCAGCACTTAGCATACTACCTGACACATAGTAAACACTTAATAAATGTTTCTTTGACTTAAAAAAAAGGAAGAGAAAAGAAATGCCTATTAATTTTTAAAGATCAAACCTTGGGATTTAGGACATTTTATATACCTATACACACACATATATATATATACACATATTGTAAATATGGGTTTCTATGAATTGTTTATCAAGACAGACATTATTTAGATATAAAGAGACTCTGTTATCAAACTAATTTATCATGACAGAATTTAAATATATATGATATACATATTCCTAAAATAATTGATCAGATATAGTTGCAGGCAGACTAATAAGCCATGTAATGAAGCACAGTTTATTTGGGGAGTATATGTTTCAAAAGTAAGATGTCACTGAGACTGAATTTTATACCATTTTATGATAATCGCCAAAATACTTAAAGGGTTGGAGTAGAGTTTGTCTCTATATTTTCTATAAAATTCTCATCAGAAAGTAACATCCAGATGTGGTATGGAAGACGTTTTAAATCAAAGGAGTGATGCATCTCACTTTGTTATACACCACATAATGTTTCTATCTCAGAAAAGAGATGTTTTAAATTTATTCTCCAGAAACTGTCGCTGTAATGAAGGGGATTTAATTCATGGAAAATGACACTCTTTTAAACTGATAAATGATTAGAGACTCAATTCTATAAAACTTGCATTCACGTGTTTTCTTATAGGAATTATAGTGCACATTCCCTCTTCTCCTCCTATCCTCACAGAATGTTAATAAAAAAATCACATATTTGAAGAGATAGCATTTTGTAAGACTACACAGGCTAGCTAAAATATGAAAATAGAATATTCAAAAATTATGATTTACTGTTAACATTTACATGTCCTCCTGTAGGAATTCTCAAGCAACTAGGGGCAAAGAAACACTTTATATAAAAGGTGCTACTTGACCTGAACTTTAAAGGAAACTAAAGATTCTAAAAGGTCAAGGTGAAGGAGGGGTAAATTCCTGGCATGAATTCCAGGCCTAGGCAAAAGTTGAGAAATAAAAGATGAGAAGAACAGCAAGAAAATGATTTTGCCCTGAGGGAAGAGTCATTGAAGGTGAGGAATGTATAATAAATCTGGAAGGACACGTAGGAGGCAGGTTGTGAAGGACCTTAAATGCCAGGGTAGGGAGCCATCTGAGTCTATTAAGCATGGGAGTGATGAGAGTAGTTCTGTTTTTTGTTTTTGTTTTTTCCTTCCTCAGAAGGAAAGATTCCCTCCCCCCATTCCACACAGGATAGATGCTGCATCTTTAAAACTGCCAGATAGTGATAGTCTGGTTCTATATTTCTGGTAGCATCCAGTGTAGTAAAACTGTTTTATCCACAGCATGGGCACCATAAAATGAGCTGGGGTGAGGGAAGGGCTATCTCCTTCTCCCTCTTCCATTCTAGGTTCTGTGGTCCTGAGAAACGGGCTTAGAATTTTCTTCTGTTTTATTTAAATTTTTTTTCAGGTCTAGGCACAGAGTCAAGTCCCTGGACCTAGAAATTCTAGCCATGAGAATCTTGGAGGCAAGAATGCAGGTTAGATGTTATCAGCCCAGCATTGAAACCCTGAGAAGCCAGGGTACCCAGGATTCAAACCCAAATGAGACTTTGGACTTGAAACTAAATGGGACTAGGCTACACAGGAACTGAATTAAACTGTCATCCTAATTCCTTTCCTCTTTCCAGAGACGGAAGTAGTATAAAGAAGAATTATGCCTTCCACATATTCAAGTAGGGGAGAAAATTGTATGCTTGTGCTTTCTAGAGCTTTGATATAAAATTCTTTTGTAAAAGCTAATATATCAAATGGCTAAATAGAATTGGGGTACAAGGAACCTTAAAATTAAGGGAATACAATTAGCAAAATCTAGAGTCAATGGTGGAGACTGGATCTCCCCCCTAGACCCCTTTAAGGGTACTGGAGTACCCTTGGGGAAGGGGTGAAATGTGACATAACCTGGTTATTAGACAGTGTGGGTTAGAATGTAAACTGTTACTATTATCTGTAAGACTTCATATTATATTTCTTTATTTTTTGCTGAATCTAAATATATTTAGGTGAAATAAAATAGTATTTAAATGAAATAACTTAAAATATATTTCATATAAGTATATAGTGTGATTTTAATGTTGGGTTTTTTTATTTGAACAAAGGTTTGCAATATTTGTCTCAGCACTAGGCAAACATAGGTCATAAATCTGGATCCATTTCAAGTTCATTTTTGCATTTTGATTTAAAAGAAGAATAAAATGAAAATGCTTGCTCATGCAAATAAGTGGTGAAAATAGTAGGAATTTTTTATAGTCTGTCTTGCCGAGAATGAAAATTATTTTTAAAAATTTTAGTCACCTAACCAAATGACAAAAACGAATAGCTAATTACAATATAAAAATATTCCTTTTTTCTACTGGCTAATGATAACACGATAAGGGGAAAATGTACTTAAAATCAATTGCATATATTGTTTCATTTGATTTCATTATATTTTTATATAAACCAACAATTGTTAGGCAAAAAACTCTAGCTGTCACTATGTTCTCTTCTACCAATGGCAGACCAACTGTAATCTCACAGAAACTCTACTGAAAGACTGACCAGTGTCGCTAACTAATTCATTTAAAAACCTATCAGTTTACATTGGAAAACACAACCTTAACGTAGAAATGAGAAGCAATATAAGATTCATTTCTGTAAAGTATTTGTGATTGTCTGCAATGGTTTAAAAATGGTTTGGAATGTGCATGACTAGCAATCCTGGTTTTCAAACAGATTGACATTTGCAATGAAAGAATGGAAACATTTGTACCATATTATCACGTGTTTGCACATCTGATGAGATACAATTACAAAGTAATGAAGGGGCATGACAGAGCTATTCTGGTCAGTGTACAGAATGCAAATGAGTGTATATGCATGTGGCTGATTATATCTTAAAAATAAGTTTGTGCTTAAATGTCAAACCCTTGTGGCAGTTTGGAAACAATTTGATAATAGGTTGGGAAATTGCAAGAGTACATTGCAGTTAATCAGAAATGATCAGAGTTTGGGAAGCTAGATGGTACAGTGGATAGAGTGCTGGCAAGACCTGAGTTCAAATTCAGCCCCAGGCTGTGTGACCCTAAGCAAGTCACTCAACCATTTGCCTTAGTGGAGAAGGAAATGGCAAACCACTCTAGTGTCTTTGCCATGAAAACCCAAATGGGGTCATGATGATTTGGACATGACTGAAACAACTCAACAACAACAAGGTCAGAGTTTGATGTGACTGATGCATAAATAATGAATCATTTGGTACAGGATAATAACAGTTTCAGTCCCCTGCAGAAACAAACCTATCATTCTTCAAACATGCATTGTACACACAGAGGAAAATGTTTTTCTAATCTGATTTGGCAATTATTTCTACTTAGAGTATTATTAGAGCCCCCTAGAATATTTTACTCCAATATCATCATGCTCAGGTCCTTCAATTAATCTTCATATGGCATTGTTTCTAGACAATCCACTATCTTTGGTGCCCACTTATGAAGGATCCTCAACTTGGCAATGTCCTTCTCAAAATTTGGTACCGAAAATTGATTCCCTTTTTCTGATGTGGTCTAACTAATGCAGAATATTATTTGATTAACATCTTCTTTATTCTTTACAGTAAGAGAAATTCTGGGTATTGGGTATTTATTTATTAATAATAGCTTTTGTGGATGGGGCCTATTACGTCTTCAGGGAGGACTAACAACTCTGGTCTTAGGGCTTGTTGAGGCTGTTTTGAGCGCTGCTCATCCACCTTTGGTGTCCATCTGTCCCCCAACTTTCACTTGTGGCTCCAAGAAGTTGTAGCCTGTACAAGAGTCACACCCTGGTAAAACCAGCTAGGCAGATGGGTTAAACCAGGTTGAAGGTGACTGACAGGCCTCAGACCCACTGATGAAGTAGGGAAATGTCTATCCCAAGCATGTGAAGAATTTCCCTTGGCAGAACAAGTAGATGAGAACAAATTGTTCCAACAGCCATACACCTGAGGCAGGCACTGTGAAGTACTAAAAGCTTAGTCAGATATAGAAGATGCCAAGGTCATCCACTGCATCCCAGTCCATTGCCAGACATCCTGACTTTTGTCTTTCCACTGGACTTCAATGACTCTGGAAGAGAGAAGGAGGCTCAATGGCCAGTGAAGGGAAATGAGAACCTTATGCTAGATAAAGTCTGGGGAATATCATGCTAGAAAATTCTACTTGTCCTTCACTGGGGAGAAGGAATTGGAACACTTGGGGGCAACTGGCACCTGAAGGAGTGAGAGAACATGGACATGGGGAGATTTCCAAGAAAATTTATAGGAAAAAAGGTCAAAAGGAGAGGGTATGGCTCAATAAACCAATGATAGTCTATAATCAGGGACTTGGTGTGGGAAGGGCCCTGTGATGGCCAGTATTCTTTATGACGTCTGTAATAATAGACAATGTTCTGATAACGAGGCACAGTGGAAAAGGCAAATTCATGGGGCAAACTCTTCATGGTGCTCTTAGAAGGGAAAATGTAGAATGGATACTTTGGAAGGTTTGATTACATGAAAAATACATAGAAAAGAGAGAAAACAGATAATTAGAGGGGTCATAAATCTAATAGTGAGGTTAGAGAGGAGACAGAGAGGATGGTTAATGGAGAGAGTGAGAGAATTTTTTTTGGAAGTGAAATTTTATAAAATTATTGAAGAAGAATAGCTGAAAGGAATCAGATGAGGAAAATCTACTTGACTAACTGAGAAGGGAAACAAAGAGGGGGAAGAAATATATAGTTAGAAAAAAAAGCAGGAAAGAAAAAAGGAACTAATAAAAGCCTAAATGGAAAAGGGTAAAAACAAGAGGGGATGAGGTGAGTAATCAAAGGAATATAATACCATGTTGACAGCAAAAGAGGGAAAAGTCATAACTTGAAAAAATAATTTCAGAAAAATAAACTTAACTCGTAAATTGAAATGTTAAATGATTATAAACAATACAATAAAATTAAGAGTGACTGACTGGATAAGAAAACAAAGCCCTAAAATCCATTGCTTAAAATAAACAAATTTTTAAAATAAAACATATGCAAAATAAAACTGAAGGGATTGAAAAATATTAACAGCAAATGAATCCAAAAAAGAAGGTGCTGATGTCATCCTATCTCACAAAAATAAAAATTCGATACAAATGACACAAACAAGGAAATAGAAAAGAAACCTATGCCAATAATAAACATATATTCCTATTGCTTTACTGTTTAAATTCATACAGGAAACATCTGAGCTTCAAGAAGACATAGTCAGTAACACAATAATGATAGGAAACTTCAATATCACTTTCAATATCTAAGTGATATTGATAAGGCTAAGGGAAAGATAAACAAAGTGGAAAATATGGAACTAAACAAACTTCTGTAGAAACTAGAATTTTAAAAAAGACCTTATTACCTTTTAAATGGAATTGCTAAAGATGAAATATTTATAAAACTTCACCATATACTAGGGCATAAAATATTGTAAAAAAATGTAAAAAGGCAAAAAACAGTTAATACATCTCTTACAAACTATAATATAATATAAACAGAAACTTGTTCAGGGACCACAAATAAATTATATAGGCTCAAATAGAGACTAAGAATGAAATCTCAAATAATAAGTGAGTCAAAAAATAAATCATAGAAACACTTAACTATGTAAATAAAAATTGATTATGATGAAACAACGTACCAAAACTTCTAGGCTGTAGTTAATGTAATCCTAAGGGAGGAAATCACTTAAGACAAATATGTGTTGGTAAAATAGAAACAGAGAGGATTAATGGACTGAATATGTGTTTTTTTAAGTTTTTTAAAAACAAAGTAAAAAAAATAAAATAAACACAAAAGAAAAGATACTGAAAATTAGAGAGGATGTAGAAAAACCAGAAACAAAAAGAAATCCCAAAGAAATTGTAAATCATAAACCTTTAGCAAATTTGATTTTTAAAAAGAGCAGAAAAGCAAATTAACAAAAGAGCAAATGACCAAGGTGATATCACATCAAAACCAGAAGAACTAAAAAGAACAACCAGAACATATACACAATTATAAGCTATCAAAACCAAGAACAAAAAAATTAGAAGAAAATCTTCAAAAATATAAATTACACAAACTATCTGACAATCAAATAGAAATTTTAAATAACCCATTCTTAGAAAAGAAGTAGATCTAGTTGTAAAGGAAGTACCAAAGGGGGAAAAAACCTAATAACAATAACTTCTGACACTGAATAGATCCATGGAAGAAGTCTATCAAACTTACGAAGAAAAATTAGTACTCATACTTCACAAATTATTCTCAAAAATTGAGAAATATCTCTACCATAAACCTTTTGTAGTTAAATATAGTCCTAATACTGAATCCAGGAAAAGATAAAACACAGAAAGAAAACTATAGGCCAATATAGTTAGGAACAGTGACTCAAATGCTTTAAACAAAATTCTATCGAGCAGACTATAAAGATTTATCAAAAAAAAAAAGTATTCTATGTGATCAAGTAAGATTTATACCAGGGATGCAAGTATGGTTCAACATTATGAAAAAAAAAATCAATATAATTAATTATATTAAAAAACAAAATATCAAAAACCAGTTGATGATCTCAATTCATGCAGAAAAAACCTTTCACATAGTACAACACAATTTTATGCTAAAAAAAAAAACTTAGAGTAGTGACCTTATAGATGACTTTTTTTTTAATATAAAAATCCTCTAAAACTAAAGGCAAGCATCATAATAAACATAGGAATGTAGCAAGGATGCCCATTCTTCTTGCTATTATTTGATATGTTTCTGGAAATATTAGCACTAGCAATAAGACTAGAGAAAGGAATTAAAGGATTAAACATAGGTAATGAGGATATGAGACTATCACTTATTGCTTATGATTCAATAGCTTATTTCAACAATCCTAAAGAATCAGCAAAGATATTAATTAAAACAGTAGCTTAAGCAAAGTTAAAGGTTACAAAAAATCCTCAAAAACCAATAGTATTTCTTTATAGTTGTAACAAAACAGAAGAAACAGTAGAAAGGGAAAACTCTAATTCCAAATTGCTATAAAATGCATAAAATATCTATTGCTCTCCCAAAGCACACAAAACACTTGTCTAGATTTAATTACAAAGTGTTCCTTAAAGAAATATTTTTTAAATATTTGGAGGAATATTCAGTGCTCATGATTAAGCCTTGCTGACAGAATAAAAATAACGTTACAAAATTAATGTATATTTTTGTTAGTACTTTATTGTATCAAACTATTAACTATTGTATCAAATTACAAAGGGCATAATTTACAAAGCCTAACAAAAAATCATTTGAAAAAAATATATATATATATATATTACCAAGGTAAATTAAGAAAAAAATATAATAATGAAGGGGGAGTAGTTTTTCCAGACTGCAGACTGAAATAAAAAGAAGTCTTCAAAAACCATCTGGTATTGGTTAAAGAACAAAGAGATAGATCAATGGAACAGAATAGATGGGAAAGAACTCATTATCCTAGTGTTTGATGAAGCAGAATAAAAAAAACTGCTTCTGGGAAAACTAGAAAGCAGTCTGGCAGAAAATAGGCTTAGACCAACACCTTACAACATAATTCATAATACATTCTAAATGAATATATGATCTTGATATATAAAAATTAGAAGAGAAATAGATCATATAATTCCCATAGCTATGGGTAAAAAACATATTCTTAACAAAATAGGAAATAGAGGCAATTACAAACAAACAAAAGTAGATTACTTGAAATTGAAAAGCTTCTGCACAGATGGCTTTAACACATTTTGGACAAGAAGGGAAGAGGCCAAATGGGAAACAATCATTGTAGCAAATGTTTCTGATAAGTGTTTGGTATCTAAGATATACACACACATAGCCACACCTATACATACATACACACATAAATAATACATACATATATAATTATCAACAAATATAGATAATTATCAACATAGTTTTATACATATGTGTGTACATATATACATATATATATACACACACACACATAATTATACATATATTTGTATGTGTGTGTATAACTAATGACCATTCCCTAAGAGTTAAATGGTCAAAGGATAGGAACAAACAGTTCTCAGAAGAAAAACTGCAATGTATTCACAAACACATGAAGAAAAATTCTCCAAATCACTAAAAACAAGAGAAATGCAAATCAAAAACACCCCTGAACTTTCATTTAACACCCTGCAGATCGGTAAATGTGACAAAAAAAATGGCAACAATCAATATTGGAGGGGTTGTGGAAAGGTAGGCATACTAACATATTGTTAGTATAACTATAAAATTGCACAAAAATTTTGGAAAGCAACTTGGAATTATGCTAATAAAATGATTAAAATGTCTATGACATTTGAATTAAATATTATATTGCTTAGCTTATACCCCAAGGAAGCCAACGATAAGAAAAATGCTGACATAACACCCCAAAATATTAGTTGCAGCACTTTTTGTGAAAGATAAGAATTAGAAACAAAGAAGATGACCAACAATTGGGGCATAGCTAAACAAGTTGTATTTTATGATTGTCATGAATATTACTGTACTACAAGAAATTATGTGTATTTTGAATAAAAAGAATGATAGAAAGATCTGTCTAAACTGGTGCAGAGTGAAATAAGTAAAGCCAAGAAAACATTATACAGAGCAACTACAATAATGTATATGGAAAGAACAACACAGTAAAAAAAGTATAACAAAATTATAAAGATCACACATTATTCAAATGTAGAAATATGAGACAAAAATAAGAGGTCCACAGTTGTTACACATTGCACATGTTTTTCGGATTTTTTCAATGTGTCAATCTGTTCTGTTGATATTTTTTCTCTCTAAAAAATACTTGCCATATGGGATGGCTCTCTTGGAGGGAAATTAATTAAAAGGTTTCTCACCAATTTTAGACATAGAAGTTATTTTAGAATTCATCTTTTCCAAACCAGGTTAAGCCACTTACCTAAGGTAAAATAAGAGAACTTTTTCTACTATACCACCTCCCTCCCCCCACTGTTAATAACCCCACATTATCAATAATTTCAAGAATTCTTTTAGATTCAAAAGTTAATTAGGATGAATGAGCTCTCTGATAATGCATTATCTGCAGTGAACATATAGACTGCTACAAATATCAGGTTCTCAAGTTATCTAATCAGTGTCCTAAAAGAATAAGTCATGTATTATTAATGTTTGTAATAGCATAGAGTCAATAAAACAAATTCCAAAACATGTAATATGGAAGGTAGTCAGGGTTTCTCAGGTTAGTGGTTAGTACTTTTTTTAAAAGTGTTAAATTTGACCTCTTTTATATTTTTGTCTATAATTAAATTTTTTGTTGGTAGGCTAAAAAGCACTCAGAGCATTGTTTTTTTTTTAAAGCTATTATTAAGAATAAAGATAGAAATGGAAGGAAATCATGAAGCACTGAGGTGATATGAAAGAAAATGCATTGCAAATATTCATGGAAATTTACATTTCTATGTCACATAGTCAAGATCAACAACCTCTTTGAGAGGCCAGTATCACAGAGCTAATTTCAAACCACATAGTGAAACAATTATGAGTATTGTTTTCGAGGATTATTATAGAATCTGTGGAAGAGGTACATGACACTGAATAGGAGGGATAAGTGGTATCTAGAGGGAGATGTAAAAAAGAGGGGAAATGATGAGATTCTGCTTCAGGAATCTGGAACAAGAATTGCCTTTGTATCTTGTGAAAAAAAAATATGCTCTTTTTATCCTGGCCCCACCTCCCCAAAGTGACTATAAATTGAGAGAAAACAACAAAAGGTTATAAATTGTGGTTTAAATGGAAACGTGGATTTTACATATTTTAATTGTTGGAAAAGAATACAATAGAGGCTTCTCAGAGCAAAATGGTATTTTCAATTATCACATAAATGCAGACTATGAATTAGAAAATATCAATAAAAAGGGAGTAATACATTGAACCCAAGGGCCTTCTGGATGCTAGAAGATAGATTTTAGAAGACCTGAGAAGGTATATTCAGAAATCTACATCACAGACATAGCCCAGGTGGAATGATAGGTATAGTACTATTGTCACACTGTGAAATGGTCTGGCCATTCTGGATATCAGTTTGGAATTACTCAAGAAAATTAACCAAAGTATTCTTGGTTTATAAACTAAAGATCCATCTATTGGGCCAATACCCTGAGGAAATTAAACAGAAGAACAAAGTTAAAATATGCAGCAAAATATTCAAAGCAACACTCTTTGTGAAATCAAAGAACTGGAAATAAAGTGGGTATCTAGAAATTGGGTAATGGCTGAAAAGTTATGATATATAAAATATAATGGGATATTAATAATGTGCAATAAGAAATATGTGTGTGTGTGTGTGTGTGTGTATGTTTATACACCTTTCTCGGATGGCTTTTACATCAGTAACTCATTTCATTTCTGTTAATCATTTGTTTTGATGTTCAGTGCTTACAATGTCGATCAACTTCTAATTCTCTTCTTGAATAAAAATGTTTCTGCAAGAGCTATTGATGCTTAAGCAACAATTATTTTCCTGCTGGTCTCTTATCCCACTGTAAACCTAAATGCCACAAGGCAAGATAACCAAGTGTTTCTTTAAATGAGGTTTATTGTTTCACTTGAGCACATGGAAAATCCAATTCCCTCAATGTCTCAATTTATATGGAACTTGTGATTCATCTCCTCTTTTGGCTACATTTTCTCTGGTGTCATGGATAGAAAAAAAAAGCATCAACTCATTTTTCACTGAACAACCAATTTTCACTTAGAATACCAGAAGTTACATTACAGTTAAAGGCTGTACATTTCTTAGAAGCCTCCACTGCCATTTCCTGATCCTTCAATATGATCCACAAGACATACAGTGCCTTAAGGGTTAAGAAAATATTAATGTTGCTTTTCCAGTACTTTGTGAAACCCCGACTTATTCTGCAACCTGAAAGGTGTCCTAAAATCCTTTCACCCTAATCTTTTTTTTTTTTGGCTAGGCAATGTGGTTAAGTGACTTGTCCAGGGTCACACAGCTAGTAAGTGTCAAGTGTCTGAGGGTAGATTTTAACTCAGGTCCTCTTAACTCCAGGGCTGGTGCTCTATCCACTGTGCCACCTAGCTGCCATCTAACCACTGCTCCCTCCCCTTATCTTTAACCTGTACCAAAAGAATTGTTTTTGTGTCCCTTATCCTATGTTCCCCCTGTCCTTTAATTTTTAACCTATGTCCTCATGATGGGGTATGGGTCCAAGCCAAGACCTTCGCCCTTTGCCCCAAAGGGAATCTGGCTCCCATTTGTCTACAGGCCCCAGAAAGTCCTTAAACTTTTCTTACTCTGGTCTCAATAGGTTCCTTTTTGACTCCTCCTTATCTCCCTTTGAAAGCCCTAGCCCCACCTTTTGATCTTCTTCAGATGCCTTTCAAACTTCTTCCTTCCAGTTCCTGTCATTATCTATTCCCATTGTCTATTCAATCTCTCTGACATTCCAACCAGAATTCTCCCTAAGTCACCTAGACCCTTTCCCCAGCCCCTCCTCTAGTCACCCGAAGTTACTTTAGTGTATATAAGATCCACCCTGGCCCGCTCGTCTTTATGAGGCGTCACTAATGTTTAGATTCCTTAAGAGTCTGGCCTGGATGGCTTATCTCTAATAAACTTTTTCTCAGGCTGAAAGAAGATTTGGGTTGAATTCATTCAGGCAGGGCCTGCGTGTTGTGATCTCAGGACCCAGAAACCCTAAACCTCTAGACCTCTTCACTCATACCCTGTCCTTAAATCCTTAAACCATAAAGAATTTCCTGTCTCCTTCATCCTATGTCATAAAATCATTCCTTTACCTGTCTCTAATCTTTAACCCTCCTAAAACTTCTAAAACTATCTTGTAAATAACTATCTTCCTCATCCTGTCCTTATAAAACAAGCCCCTGTCTCTCTTAAAGATACTTAAAGTTTCTAGTCCTCTTTGCAGGGCTAGCCCAATGCTTTTGTGTTAAGAAAGCTCCCTATGGTTATAGAGAAGGTCTAAGTGAATTCTTTCACACCTGAACCAGCTCTCCCAACTCTAAACCTCAACAGATACTGTACAATTGCCAAAGAGAAAGGAAGCTTCACAGGGCTGAAGGATTTTTTGAGGTATGATTTCTCATGGGTCATAATAGTAAAAGGATTTTTCACCTAGAGGTGCCCCTCACCTTTATTTGCAAGCCTAGTTCTCAGCAAGTAGATGTGATTTCATGTCAGGACCATACCTATAGCTGTTCCAGTTTGGAAGAAGCTGCCAAAAATTTTGTACCACTGTATATGAAACCAAGGTCTCTTTCAGTCTGTGATGAGATAAGAATTATACTGTTTTGTGAAGGATATACATTTTTCTACAACATTTAAACTGTGAAAGGAAATCAAATGAAAACTTCTGAATGATAAGAATTATCTAAAAGGGCATAAATGAGTAAATGAGTTCTCCATCACTGGTCAGCTAATCAAAACCTAAATAACCATTTGTCAGGTATTTTGAATAGAGTTCTTGTTTATGTGAGGGATGGATTAGATGATCCCAGGGAGTATGTGCATCCCTGAGATTCAGTGACTTTGTATCTTAATATTTAGTATATTTTCTGTGAGCAATTCTTAGGGAAGTTAGTGTTTTCATTCAACATTTGAAATAAATAGGTTTTATTAATAAGGCTCATTTAACTTAGGACTTTCTATAAAAAGTGGAGGATTTTGACAAGGGAATTTTGAATAAGAAGAGAATATATTTCAACAATTTCTTCAAACCCATTATTCAACTACATTCCAGATTTTAGCCTGGAGCAAAATTTTTGTAGATTTTTTTTTTAAGTCCCAGAAAAACAAACACACTGAGATGTGTCTAATTGTATCAGTTCTAGCTGCTATGATTGTAAAAACGATGATAAAGTCTCCATAGTAACCACTAAGTTGTATTAAGGCTATTCCTGGAACATCATACAGTAGAATCATAAAATTTTAGAGCTGGGAGACATTTTAGAGATGATCCATTCAAATTCTTTTATTTTATTTTATTTTTTTTTTTACCAATGAAGAAACTATGATCTTGGGTTAACTGACTTCTCCACAGTCATGATACTAGTTAAATGTAGAGCTTGGAATAGACTTTAATTTTTGCAAAATATCAATTTATATGTTTAACTCAAAAACCCAGATGAGAAATTTTTGGCAAATAAAAGCATATACCACCTAATTATATCCATGAAAACATGGTAGGTGAAACGGCATTTTGACTTTGGGGTTGATTTAGTTCCAAAGAAACAATTTTATAAGGATTATAAATGGGTGATTAGTTAGAAGAAGTCTGAGCAGAGTATAGGAATTTTCTGGTAGAACTTGGCTATACATGTTACCATCATTAAAGTAAAAAATGTTGGCAGTGTTTTGGTAAGGAAAAATTATGTGTTCTTCTAATGTCCTAAACAGCTAAATCATACCTTGTACATTAGTTATTAATGATAATATAAATCTATATAAATGTAGAGATTGATAGAAAGATTATTTTATGAAATCTATAGCATAGTCACCTTAACCAAATCAAATCACTATTTGCAATTTAAGAAAAGTGACCCATTTAAATATTTTAGCTTTTCATTAGGAAGAAAATAAAATAAAACTTCATTAAGATATTAACACTTCATTCCAAACAATGAATAATTTAAAGCAACTGATCTTTTACAGTTGATTAAATTCTCATTGCTTGTTAATCAGTTAAATCTGATTGCAGTTGTTCACATTCTTCTAATTTAGAATTCATTGAATCATATAATCATATACAGAATTATAAGGCAGCTCAGCAGTTGGGTACACTACTCAGGAAAATCATAAATCCAAAATATAATTCACATATTAGGTCTATAACAAAGCGTTATACTATTTCAACTTGAAGACATCTAGGGATGGGAACCAACTACTCACAGTAGCATAGTTTTTTGACAAGTCTCATTGTTAGGGTTTATTTTTTTTCTCCATACCTTGACCTAAAATCTATTTTCATATAACCACCACCATTTAGCAATAGTTCTACTCTTTTAAAAATATTTATTTATTTTGTTTTAGTTTTCAACATTCACGTTTATAAGATTTTGAGTTTTAAATTTTCTCCCCCTCCTTCCCCTCTCCCCTACCTAAAATGGCATGCAATCTGATGTAGGCCATACATGAGCAATCATATTAAACATATTTCCACATTAGCCATATTGTAAAGAAGAATTAGAACCAAAAGGAAAAACCACAAGAAAGGAAAAAAAAGGGAAAAATAGTATGCTTCAATCTGTTTTCAGACTCCATAGTTCTTTCTCTGCATGTGGATAGCATTTTCCATCATGGATCTTTTGGAATTGTCTTAGATCACTGCATTGCTGAGAAGAGTTATGTCTTTCAAAACTGGTCATTGCACAATGTTGCTGCTCCTATGTACAATGTTTTCCTGGTTCTGCTCATTTCACTCAGCATCAGTTCATGCAAGTCTTTCCAGGTTTTTCTGATCTGCTTGCTCCTCATTAGTACAATTAGCACAATAGTATTCCATTATGTTCATATACCACAACTTGTTCAACCATTCCCCAATTGATCCCCTCAATTACCAATTCTTGACTATTCCAAAAAAGCTGCTATAAATATTTCTGTACATGTAGGTCCTTTTCTCAATTTTATGATATCTTTGGGATACAGACCTAGAAGTGATATTGCTAGATGAAAGGGTATGCACAATTTTATAGCCCTTTGGGCATAGTTCCAAATTGCTCTCCAGAATGTTTGGATCAATTCAAAATTCCAGCAACAATGCATAAGTGTTCCAATTTTCCCACATCTTCTCTAACATTTATCATTTCCCTGCTTTGTCATGTTTGCCAATCTAATAGGTATGATGTGGAACCTCAGAGTTGTTTTGATTTGTGTTTCTCTAATCAATAGTGATTTAGAGTGTTTTTTCATATGACTATAGATAACTTTAATTTCTTTGTCTGAAAACTGCCTGTTCATATCCTTTGACCATTTATCAACTGGGGAATGATTTGCATTCTTATAAAGTTGACTCAATTCTCTATATAGTTGGGAAATGAGGCCTTTATTAGAGATACTGGCTGTAAAAATTGTTTCCCAGCAGAAAGCTTCTAATCTTGGTTGCATTGGTTCTGTTTGTGCAATTTTTAAAAATTTAATGTAATCAAAATTATTCATTTCATATTTCATAATATTCTCTATCTCTTGTGTGGTCATAAACTCTTCTGTTCTCCATAGATCTGACAGGTAAACTATTCCATACTCTCCTAATTTGTTTAGAGTATCAGCCTTTATGTTTAAATTATGTATCCATTTTGACTTTGTCTTGGCATATGATGCAAGATGTTGGTCTATGCCTAGTTTCTGACATACTATTTTTCAGTTTTCCCAGAAGTTTTTTGTCAAATACTGAGCTCTTATCCCAGAAGCTGGTGTCTTTAGGTTTATCAAAAAGTAGATTACTATAGTCATTGATTACTATGTCTTGCTTATCTGACCTATTCCACTGATCTCCCAATCTATTTCTTAACCAGTACCAAATAGTTTTGATGATTGCTGCTTTAAAATACAATTTTAGATCCAGTATGGTTAGGCCACTTTCCCTTGCATTTCTTTTCATTAATTCCCTTGATATTTTGGAACTTTTGTTCTTCCAGATGAATTTTGTTATTATTTTTTCTAGTTCTACAAGATAATTTTTGGTAGTTTGATTGGTTTGGCACTAAATAAACAAATTTATTTAGGTAGAATTGTAATTTTTATTATATTAGCTCTGCCTATCCATGAACAACTGATGTTTTTCTAATTATTTAGATCTGACTTTATTTGTGTGATAAGTGATATATAATTGTGTTCCTATAATTCCTGGGTTTGTCTTGGCAGATAGACTGCAAAATATTTTATATTGTCTACATTTACTTTAAATGGAATTTCTCTTTCTATCTCCTGTTGTTGGGCTTTGTTAGTAATATATAGAAATGATTGTGATTTATATGGGTTTATTTTATAACTCCCAACTTTTCTAAAGTTGTTAATTATTTCAAATAGTTTTGTAGTTGATTCTCTAGGATTTTCTAAGTATACCATCAAGTCATCTGCAAAGAGACATAGCTTGGTTTCTTCATTGCCTATTCTAATTCCTTCAATTTCATTTTCTTCTCTTACTGCTAAAGCTAACATTTCTAGTACAATATTGAATAACAGTAGTGACAATGGACATCCTTGTTTCACCCTTGATCTTATTAGGAATGATCTAGATTATCCCCATTACACGTAATGCTTGCTGATGGTTTTAGACAGATGCTACTTATCATTTTAAGGAAAACCCCATTTATTCCTCTACTCTGTAGTGTTTTTAATAGGAATGGGTGTTGTATTTTGTTAAAAGCTTTTTCTGAATATATTGGGATAATCATATGGTTTTTATTAATTTTGTTATTGATATGGTCAATTATGCTGGTAGTTTTCCTAATATGGAACCAGTCCTGAATTCCTGGTATAAATCCTACCTGGTCATAGTGTATTATTCTCATGATAAATTTCTGTGATCTCTTTGCTAATATTTTATTTTAAATGTTTACAAATATATTATTAGGGAGATTGTTCTATAATTTTCTTTCTCTGTTTTGGCTCTTCCTGGTTTAGGCATCAGCACCATGTCTGTATCATAAAAAAATGGTAGGACTCCTTCTTTACTTTTTTTCCCCAAATAGTTTATATAGTATTGGAATTAATTGTTCTTTAAACGTTTGGTAGAATTCACTTGTAAATCCATCTGACCCTGGAGATTTTTTTCTTAGGGAGTTCATTGAAGGCTTGTTCAATTTCTTTTTCTGAAATGGGGTTATTTAAGTATTTTATTTCCTCCTTTGTTAATCTGGGCAATTTATGTTTTTGTAAATATTCATCCATTTCGCTAAGATTGTCAGATTTATTGGCATGTAGTTGGCCAAAATAACTCTTAAGTATTGTTTTAATTTCTTTTTCATTGATGGTAAATTCACCCCTTTCATTTTTGATACTGGCAATTCGATTTTCTTCTTTCTTTTAACTAAATTAGAAAGGTTTGTCTATTTTATTATTTGTTTTCATAATACCAGAGCTTAGTTGTATTTCTTAGTTCAACAGTCTTCTTAATTTCAATTTTATTAATTAATCCCAATTTCTAATTGGGTATTTAATTGGTTATTCTTAATATGTTTTATTTCTAGCATTTTTATATGCATGCTCAGTTCATTGATCTCCTCCTGGTTCTGCTCGTGGGGGTCAAATAGAACAAACCTAATCCATCGTTCATCTAACAGTTCTCCAAGTGATTGAAGAAGGTAGTTGTGTTCTCCCTAGGCTTTATCTAGGGAATGTCATAGATAAGACCAAAGATTTATTTTTTGTCAAAATCAGTGAATACATAGTTTTACTTTATATTAGAAAACAACAATATGGCAAGAGGAATTTGTTCATTCAGATTGACTGATCTGACCATGAGAAAACTACATTTAATGAGGAAGAAAAATAATAATTTTGGAAGCAGTTACTAAATAAGAAAATATTGAATTATGCTTTTCTATCATATATCTAGACTTAGTCTACATTTAATTTCCAAGATTTGTTAATGAATCTGTTTTTCACTTTAAAAATAATGATTTCTCCTAAATAAATGAAAATTTCCTCAAATTTTAAATATAATTAGAAAAGCAGGAGGCAACTAGGTGGCACAGTGGATAAAGCTTCGGCCTTGAATCAGGAGGACGTGAGTTCAAATCCAGCCTCAGACACTTGACACTTACTAGTTGTGAGACCTTGGTCAAGTCACTTAACCCTGATTGCCTCACCCCCCCCCACGCAAAAAAAAAAAAGAAAGGCAAATGGATCTTTAAAAATCATCTCATTCTTCTTTTTTTTTTTTTTTTTTTTTTTTTTTTTTTTAGTTTTCAGATGTGGAAATGAAAGCCCAGAAAAACAAAGTGACTTGTCCAAGATCACGAAGCTAGATTAAGGCAGAGCTGGGGCTAGATTCCAGCTGTTGTAGTTCTTAGTTTAATGCCCTTGGTATTGCATCATGATGCCTGACTCTGTGTCTTTATTTTATTTTTCCCTCATGAAATGTGTTGTGTATTTACAATGCTTTTTTCTTATGGTTTATTATAAATGGATCTTTTCTAGAAAATGCTAAAAGAAGAGCTCTTAACCTGGGGTCCATGGACTTGAGAATTCATGGCTAGACCTGGGCCGGGGGGGGGGGGGGGTGGGGAGAAGGAGGTGTCTGTGAACTTAGATAAGAAAAAGAAAAATTCTCTCTTTTCATCAACCTTTAACTGAAATTTAGCATTTCTTCCCATTATTTAAAATAATTTTCCAGAGAAGTGGTCTGGTGTCACCAGATAGCCGAAGAGCTCAATGACACACAATTAAAAAGGTGAAAAACTACAGCTCTAGAATGTCTTATCCCTTGTATTAAATCAGGTCATGAAATTAGGTTTAAAAATGAATATTCAAAGGGGCAGCTAGGTGGCACAGTGGATAGAGCACTGGCTCTGGATTCAGGAGGACCTGAGTTCAAATCCAACCTCAGACATATAACACTTATCAGCTGTGTGACCCTGGGCAAGTCACTTAACCCCATTGCCTAACTGAAAAAAAAAATGAATATTCCTGGCTCAGATTCTTAAAATCTAGCCAAATGCTCAGATTCTTTAAGAGTCTGGCTATTATGACGGATATTCTAATAAACCTTGTCTTTGGCTGAAAGAAAGCTTGATTTAATTCTTTCAGGAAGGACCCATGTGTTGTGATTTTGGGGTCCCAGTACCCCTAACCTCTAAACCTCATCATTTTGGTGGGCCATACAGGGAAGCTGCCTAACTCCAAGCTCTTCTCCAGCCAAGACTGGAAGCCATGTAAGTCTCCCTGCCTCTTCTTTCTTGTGCTACAGTTGGGGTCACTTTCCAAGCACCTACGAAGGCTTAAAGGTGCTTTTTGGGCCAACAGTTATAAGGTTGTCTCACACTTGGCCTAGTGCTCTCAGGCTCTGGGTCCAGTGGTTGGATTAGAGGCCATGGATAGGATTAAGGGTGGGAAGTGGCCAGGGGCAATTGGGAGTAACAACAGAATTGGGCAGCCACAATGAAAGGCCAGTTGATAGGATTATAGCCTCAGGTGAATGCCAGAGATTTGGCCAGGTGGGAAAGCCCAGGGTTTTTCCTTTTTGGGGTCCAGATCCCAAAGACATGGTCTTTTCCTTTTAGGGGTTCAGATCCCATATCCATCATTCTCCCCTCAAACAAATGGGACCCAAATTCCTTTGGGATAAGGGACAAAGATCTTGGCTTCTGAAACTGCTCTCTGCTGGCAAGGGGTGTTGAGCTGTCTTTGCCTTGCTGGAGTCCCAAAGATGTTGACTGGAACTGAGTACAGGATGCATCCAGGGGATAATGGGGAGACATTGGCTGGTACCCACTGTTTGCTACCTATAGATGAATGACCAGTAGTCTGGAAGTCACAAATCTGACAGAAAAGACTGTAGGGCCCAGGTATAGGGGGAAATAAAAGTGAAAGAGCCCCATTAAAATCATTTACATTTGACCTGCAGGATTATCTGAACTTGTTATGTTTTCTAAATTTTAAGTAACACTTTTGCTGGTAGAAGTTTTCCACCACTGGGTTCAATAGTTATACGAATGCATTTGTCAGAGGCTGACTTTCACTTCAATTATCACTCAAATTTTCCTCCCCAAACTAAACTGAAGATGTTTCTGATTTAATTTCAGTTGTTTGGGGGTATTGAATGACTACACATTCAGGTCAAACAGCAAGATCTCACACACTTGCATTAATCTTTTACTGACCACTTGCTCTGATTATAGAAATTTGCTATAAAAGGATGAAACAGGGACTAGATTTAGGGTCCAAATGTGAGAGGATAAACATCTTTAGCTCTGTTTGGATTCAGATAATTCAGTTTCCCAACCATGCAATATCAAATCCACCTCACAGCCAGACTCAGGAATAGACAGGTAGTTAACATTCCTTTTCAAAGGACCAGAAAGGGGAAACTGAGCCAGGAGAATTTCATCTTAGACTGAGGCTAAAATTGTCCTCTCAGCTTTTCCCAATGCTGACTCCTCACCAGTATCACATTCTTTCTGAGTAGCATGTGGCATTTTTCTCAGATGGTGGATTATTGATTATTGATGGATTATTGTGATCCATCAGACAACTCAAAATGATTCCTTTGGCCATGTGGTCCAGATCCCTGCCTTCCTGTTCAGCCCAGCTTACTGGCCACTCACATCCAGATCCTCCTTAGACCCCTCCTCCAGTCACCTCAAACTACTTGGCCCCTCTTAGATCCTTCCCACAGCCTTTCTGTAAATAAGGTCCGTCTTGTCTCTATTAAGGGGCTCAGATTCTTAACATCTAATCAAATGCTCAGATTCTTTAAGAGTCTGGCTAATATGACGGATGTCCTAATAAACCTTGTCTTTGGCTGAAAGAAAAAAATGAATATTCATATTATACCCCATAAGAGAAATATATTGGTATAGAATAATGTTAGATTGGGGACCAGTAAATGTACTTCAGTTTGTATTGGAGCCTCCAATGATTCAATTTTTAGGTGTTTAAAAACATTAAATTAGAGCTAACATTTCTGAAACATATTGACATAAGCACTCTATTATGCACATTTCTTTGGCAATCACATCTGCAGATCAGTTGTGGAATACAGAGGGATTTGTCTCAGGAGTTATTAATCAAAGCTTTCATTAAAGACCAAAATGTGGTTGCAACATCATTCCTCTAAATCAGTATCTCAATTAGAAAAAAAAATAGATTGATAGATAAAAGGATAAATAGATACCACTACAGTTTTGCTAACTTACAACAAAA
Organism: Vombatus ursinus; assembly: GCF_900497805.2. NCBI lineage: Eukaryota > Metazoa > Chordata > Mammalia > Diprotodontia > Vombatidae > Vombatus > Vombatus ursinus. The sequence continues at coordinate 14,597,398 of NW_020954687.1, forward strand.
CACTTCTTCTAGATCCAAATATATAATTCTTAAATAATATATATTGTTGGATTTTCAAGGGTATTTATTAGTTTTCTTAATATTTTTCAACTTTTTGAAAGATAGTTAATATATACATCATTATTACTATTCATATTCAATTACCTATTTTGATGATAAGCACTAGGCTTTCCATATTCATTACAGTACTGTCTCATGAGGGTTTACAAAGTTGAAGCTAATGAAGAAGATACAAACTGTGGTATGGGTAGTATTTCCTTTCTACTTTTCATCAAAATTTTGAAAGCATGTAATTTCTTTCTTTATTGTTTTTAATATCCTAAAAGCATATTTTAGATAGCTTATTGACTTACTCTTTTCAAACTTGGAGGGTCATCAATGTATACCTAGAGTCTACTTAGATACATATTTTTATTGATCATGTTAATCAAGAAGATAACCAACAGACTGTCCTGACCATAGTCTAACTCTAGAGATCTGAGAATATTCTAAGGATCTGAGTCCATCTAACAATCTTGAAGAAAATTAATCAATAACCCTTATTTATGCAAAATTAAAGAATTATAAAGCAAAATTATATTAGACTAACAAACTTTACCTTACTTCTAGAATAAATAAATACATACTATTTCTTCTAAAATAAGAAAAACAGATAAGTATTCTTAACAAAATAATATTCCCTACACACAACTTAATAAGAGTCATCATTTTGGGGATATTAATAGAAACTATTATCTTCCTAAATAATTAATACAAAATATGTTACAATATAATGAAAATATATTTATAATATATTGTTTATATTTCAATTTTCAAATGTATAAGGAAGAACTTTTATATGATTTATATACTACTACAATATGTTATGATAATTTAATTGAATTAAAATACTAATTAATAATACTTCAAAAGTGTAAAACACCCTCTATATAGTAAATTTAAATTGGCAAAAGCTAATTTATTAAGTATTAGCATTTCTCTTTATGCATCTTTAAAATGGAGGCTGTGTTATTCATCAAATGAATAAAAATAAGTTACAGAAACAAGTATGCAGATAGACTAAGTCAGGTCAAGTGTTACAGTTTTACATTTTACTAACAAATTAGGTTTTAGGAGAAAATTGAGGAGGAAATTTTAGTCATTCTGTAACTTCAGTCAACTAAATAAAGTTGTTAATTTGTGTCTTTTGTTTTATTTTGTTTAGCCCTAATTTTAAAAATAAATACTAGAAAGAGAAATTGAAATGGAAATATGTGTATATGTACATATATAGCTGACATATTGAGAAAACAAAATCATCTTTCAAATTTAAAAGAAATCTACAAATCTATCATTTGTCTATAATTAATTAAATGGCTAGTTTTTTTTTAATGAAGAATATCTGGGGGATGTGGTGAGACACACTTGTAACACCTGCTACTGGGATATTCAGGAGTTCTGAGGTGCAGTAAGCTGAACCATGTATCCACAGTAAAGTTTGTCTTTAACATGATGAGTATCCAGTAGCAGGAAGCCTCTGGGCTGCCTAGCAGGGTCAAACTGACTGAGAGGTCTGAAATGGAGCAGGACAAAGTTTTGCTACCAAACAGTTGAATTGAGCCTTTGAATAGCTCCTGTGCTTCAAGTATGAGCAGGAAAGAACCTAGTCTTAATCAATCAGTTGACAGATCAATTAATGAAATTTTAAAATAAAAAAAAGAATCTTTTACAATTTTCATTAAGGGAGAGGATTCTGGGAAGATGGTGGAGTAGGTCAGAAAACTCCAGGTTCTTCAAATTTCCTCCACAAAAAAGACATTGCCTCAGAGGGAGCAGCAGAAATAAACAAAAGTCAGTGTAAAGCACTTATACTCCCAAGACAACTTGAAAGCACTTCAGGAAATAATAAACCTCCAGGAATGCAGTTTGGCCAGAGTGAAGTACATATATCCCCAGGTAGATTTCAGTGAATTAACAAACAATAAACCCTGGGGACATCTAGATGTGGAAGCCACTTCATCACCAGGAACTTTAACCTCAGGCATGGTGTTGGGTTCAAACAGCTGAGTAAGGGAAGATTTGAGGATGCTGTCCTGGGACACCAGGAACTGCTGTGCTGAACAGATGTGGTCCCAGGCTGTGACTGTGGGCAAAAAAAAGTGAGCACATGCCCAGTAAGTGTGGCAACAGAGGCGCAGGGAACCTGGTGGCTGTGGGCACTTGCAGGAGAGTAGAGTCCTTGGTTTTGGTTTCAGGACAAAGGGGAGAGTTGAAGTCTGCAGCTGTGGGAGGGAACTAAAAGAACAATTTGTGAGACAGCATGCCTGGAGCCCTAGCCATGGCCTACAGTAGGGAGGAGTACCTGAGGTTGGGCCCTCAGCAGAGATTAGAAAATAACCCTAAGATGGACCTGAGCCCTGAGGCACCATTCCTCACCCTCCAGGAAAAGAACCTGATTATAATAATAAGCTGCCAGGACAGCTAGGTGGCACAGTGGATAGAACACTGGCCCTAGACTCAGGAGGACCTGAGTTCAAATTTGAAGCCAGACACATAACACTTACTAGCTGTGTGACTCTGGGCAAGTCACTTAACCCCAACTGCCTCACATACACAAAATAATAATAATAATAAGCTGCTATAATAAAATAAATTTTTTAAAAAATTAGTAAGCAAAGGAGAAAGAACCCAATCAGACAACTAGCATGGGGATAGAGAAGATCTGAGTTCATATTCAGAGAAAGATAGTAAAGTTAAAGAAGACACTTCTTTTTTGAAAAGTCAAATGGTCACAAGCCCAAAAAGAGTTCTTGGAAGAACTTTTAAAAGGACTTAAAAATCAAATAAGAGAGACTGAGGAAAAATTAGGGGAAAAAATAAGAACAATCCAAGAAAATAAAGGAAGTATGAAAAAAAAGTCAACCAACTGGAAAAAGAGATCCCAAAATTTAAGGAAGAAAATAACTCCTTGAAAATTGAATTTGGGCAAGGGGAAGCTAATGATGCCATAAGACACTATAAAAATTAAAAGAATGAAAAAAATAGAAAAGAATGTAAAACATTTCATTAGGAAAAAAACTGATCTAGAGAACAGATCATGGAAAGATGGTATAAGAGTTGTTGGACTGCCTGAAAATTAAGATCAAAAATAAAATCTTTATACAATATTACATGGAATTATTATGGAAAATTACCCTGATATTCTAGAACAAGAAGATAAAGCAGAAATTAGAAAAAATTCCATGCATTGCCACCTGAAAGAGATCCCAGGAGGAAAACTTACAAGAATATCATAGCCAAGTTTCAAAACTCCCAGGTTAAGGAGAAAATATTATATCAACAATAAAAAAAAATTAAATACTGTGGAGCTACAATCAGGATCACACAAGACCTAGCAGCTTCTACATTGAATGGCCATAGGTCTTGGAACACTATATTTTGAAAAGCAAAAGATCTGGGGTTGTGACCAAAAATAACTTACCCAGCAAAGATAAGTATAATCCTGAATGAAAAAAAAAGGATATTTAATAAACTGAAAGACTTTCAGGTATTTGTGACAAAAAGACCAGAACTTAATGGAAAATTTGACAAATAAGATCCAGGAGAAATATAAAACAAACATAAAAGACCAATTATAAAGGACTCAATAAAGTCGAACTTTATTTCATATTTGTGAAGATATTATCAGTACTCTTTAAGACTGTCATCCCTACTTGGGTAGTTTGAAAGAAAGGCTTGGACTGAGCTGACTATGATGGGGTTGTTCTAAAAAAACAAAACTGGGCAGGGAAAGGTAAAAATAAGTAATTATCTCATACAAATCATGCATGAAAAGAAGAAACAATACAGAAGAAGCTAGTGGAAATGGAGAGCTGGTGTTGGTGGAACTTGACCCATCAGAATTGGGTTAAAGAGGGAACATGATATACATCTAGAAGGGTATCAAAGTCTCCTAAATCTATAAATAAGTAAGAGTGCAAGGGGGTAGGATAAGGAAGAGATTTAAAGAAGTATGCATAGAATAAGAATTAGGAGGGGAGAGGAGAAGATAAGGGAGGGATTCAGAGGGGTAAGTTGAATAAAGTACAGGGTGGAGAGAGAGGATAGGATAAAAGAGGGACTTTCAGAAGGGAGGGTTGATCAAGGAACTGGAAGGCAAAGTAGTGGTTAGAAGTAAATTAGATTAGTGAGGAGGGATGAGGTAAATAGGGCCATAAGGATAGTGAGGAAAAATAGGGTGGAAGGAAATTCACAACTAGTAACACAATAAAACACAAAGGGTTAAAATAAAGGAGAGGAGCAGAATTTAAAAAAGCAGGAATAGCAATCATGATCTCAGACAAAATTAAAGCTAAAATAGATCTAATTTAAAAAAATAATAAAGGAAACTACATAGTGTGTCACAAATATTATTCAATATTGTTTTTGACCATTTAAAATAACTATGGACAGTATAAAATACCTTTTGAGTGTATCTGCTAAAACTGACCCAGGAAATACATGGTCATAATTATAAAACACTAATCATGCAAATAGTCAGATTAAAATAATTGGAGAAATTTAATTGTTCATGGTTAGACAAAGACAATAAAATGAAAGTGACAATTTTACCTAAGTACTCTATTTATTCAATTCCATTAAATTATTTTTAAAAATTATTTTGCTGTTAGAAAAAATAATAAATTCATTTGGAAGAACAAAAGTTCAAGAAAGGAAACTAGTGAAAACAATGTAAAGGAAGGAAATTCAGCAGTACCAGACCTCAGTAAATATCAAAACTATCTGGTATTAGCTAAGAAATAAAAAAAAGTTTGATCAGTGGAATAGAATAGACAAACAATATACAGTAGCAAAGGATTATAATAACTTTGTGTTTGACAAATATAAAGATTTAAGTTTTGGTATAAGAATTCATTATTTGATAAAAATGGTTGGGAAAACTGGAAAATAGTTTGGCAGAAATTGGACATAAACCAATATCTTAAACTATGTAGCAAGATAAGATCTAAATGGATACATGACCTAGATATAAAGGGAGATATCACAAGAAAATTAGAAGAACATGGAACAAATTATGTATCAGACTTTTGGATAGGAGAACAATTTATGAATAAACAAGATATAGAGAGCATTGTGAGGTATAAATTGGGTAATTTCAATTATATTAAATTAAAAGATTCTTAGACAAAACCAATATAGCTAAGATTAGAAGGAAAGCAGAAAACTGGGGGGAAAATGTATCAACAGCCCCTCAAATAAAAGTCTCATTTCTCAAATATATATAGATCTTTGTCAAATTTGTAAGAATATAACTCATTCACCAACTGATAAATGATCAAAGTATATGAATAGGCAGTTTTTAATGAATAAATCAAAACTACATATGGTCATATGAAAAAATGCTCTTACTCATTTTTTTTAGAGAAATGCAAATTAAAACAATTCTGAAAATAAAAATATCATCTTATACCTATTAGATCGGCTAAAATGATAGCTCCCTTCAATTGGGAATTGGCAGTTGTGGTGTATGATTGTGATGGAATACCACTGTGTTATAAGAAATGATGAGATGGTTAATTTTATGAAAACATGGAAAGACTTGGACCTACAATGGAAGATGTTATCCACCTCCAGAGAAAGAACTGACAAATAGAAATATATATTAGCATGGTCTTACATATGTGGGTATATGTGCATAAATGTATACACATATGTGTATAGGTATATGTATGTGAATATATACACAAAACTAATACATACATAATGTGTGTGTGTGGGTGTGTGTGTGTGTATGCGCAGACTTCTCTAGGACTGGTTGGGGAGAGAGGGAGGAAAAAAAAGTGCACATCAGAGAACAAAAGAAAACTCAGGACAAAAAGGCTGGGTAGCTTGGAAAACAATGTGTAGTTTTATTACATAGTGTTTTTTTTTTTATTTTTTCAAAAGAAAGTAAACAGTTCCAAATGGAAAGTTATGGTTTTGTATTGAACCCTGTCCTTATGTTGTGCTGTATAAAAATTTTAAAAAACAATTTTCATTAAATATGAACCACAATCTGCTCTCTAACTAATCAGGATAGGTTTATTTCTCTAACTCATAAAGTTAGATAGACATAAAAAGGGAAGCAACTTCAAAAATCAAAATAATAATACTACACAAATGTATTTTGTTTGAACATTGATAAACTTTAAAGGGAACTACAAATGGTTCAAGATGTAGCTAGAAATCTTCAGGTAAAATGTCAAAAGCTTCAGGTATCACTTGCTATAATATTCTGGTTCTTCAAAAACTGCTAGATGATATCAAAGAGGAAGTAACTTTACTAAGCAAACCTAAGAAAGTGAAAAGTGAGCTAGACCCTTCTATAGAATGATTTACAGCAAGCTTGAAGATCTTGTCCTTGAAGCCAATCCTGTTGGAATGCTCCAAGCTACCTGAATGTCACAAGAGGTCACATAATGAATTCTTGTATTGGAAAAATAGATGCCAAAGGAGAGAATATCACAACTGGAGGAAGAAATAAATATCTTTGCAAAGAAACAGAAGATTCTAGAAAAGGAAAGGAAATGAGTGAAATAAAGAAAACTCAGAATGAATATTATAGAAAAGAGGTAATGAGATTGCGGACTAGATTTGAAAGGGAAACAGCTAAATGACATTCACTCAGAGACATCAGAAGAATTAGCTGGGAAGGACCATGTCATAATTAGCTATAGTAAGGAAGGGATATTCAAAGTGGAAACGCATTGATTGGGCAGAGGTTTCCTGCATCTGTTGGCATTAGAGGGAGGAGTTCCTCACTTTTCCTTTGAGGGATTTTATACTTAAACCAAGAGGAAACTAAATCACTTGATTTCAATCCTCAGCCCTCTACATTATTGATGTCTCAAGGATAGTTTTCAATATTTTTTCAAGGTAAAAGTACCTTAGGCTGTTTGAGCTAGGCCCATTAAAAAAAGCCACCCTAGCCCATGTGGTAATGTTTTAGGGTATAATGCTGCTACTGCACATGTATTAGGTCACCAAAAAAAAAAAAAACAAGCAAAAAAACCAACTGAGTAGATACTAAAAATAAAGATATGAACACTGTATTTTATAACTCAAAGTCATTGAAATGAGATAAGGTACAGGGAAAGGACTTAGGATTTCACTGATAAAGGGAACTTCTTGGAAGAGAAAACTCCTTTCATCAGTGCAGATCACAACCTTTTCTGCAATTTAAAATCATGGAGAGTTGCCTACCATCACAGCAGAAGTATAAATGGGCCAAATGGGAGTATAGTTTACTTTGTTTCATGGTTTGCTCTTACTAAAAATTCATCACTACTAGCCAATCAATGAAAGGGTATTTATTAAGTGCTTACTCTATGCTAGGCATAGCATCTTTTTAATGCCATGGATGGTAAGATGTAAAAATAGTCCCTTGCCTCAAGAAGATTACATTTTAACAGAGAGAAAACATGTATATAAATAGATATATATAAGATACCTACAGAGTAGGTCAAAGGTTACTTTAGAATGGAGATAAAGCCTCCTCTAGAAAGTGGCATTTGAATAGTATCTTGAAGGAAGTCAAGAATTCTAAGACACTATGGGGAAGAAAGAAAATAGAACCTCTTTATTCTTAGCTTGAGTGGTTTCCCAAAATCAGACCCATGCACAATTTTATATCTCTTTGGGCATAATTCTAAATTGATCTCCACAGGGGTTGCATCAGTTCACAACTCCATCAACAATGCATCAGTGTCCCAATCTTCCAACATCCCCTCTAACATTTATCATTTTGTTCTGCCATATTAAGCAATCTGACGGGTGTGAGGTAGTACCTCAGTGTTTTAATTTGCATTTCTCTAATCAATGGTGATTTAGAGCATTTTTTCATATGACTACAGATAGCTTTGATTTCTTCTTCGAAAAACTGCCAGTTCAGATCCTTTGATCATTTATCAATTGGGGAATGACTTGCAAAGTCTCATAAATTTGACTCAGTTCTCTTGAGAAATGACATCTTTGTCAGAGTCACTTGCTTTAAAAACCAATGAAATATTCTCAAGAATTTTTCTAACACCAGGATACGGGCATAAGATTTTTCCCCTCTACACAATGTAACAATCCCAACTAAGAGAGCCATATCAGATATTTGAACCTGGAGTCGAAAGTAGGGGAATAGGGAGAAATGTGGAAGGAAAGAACAACTAAATTGGCCAGTGAAATATTGCCATTGGGTCAAAGTTGATATCTTTTCAGGTTCAAGTATGATACAAACTCAACAATAAGGCAATATACTACCTTGATTAATTAGAAGTTATTAAAGTTTCCATGATGCTTTGTGTTTCTAATAATACTGAGAGAAGTCATATTTGGTTGGCAATATTTCACTAATATTATTTATGGCCATTTGGAAATCAGTAAAGAATATCCCTAATCCTGGATCACTATTTCAAAATTAATCACTATTTCAAAAAAGTCAATATATAGTGAATTTGAGCTTGTACATCAAAACCATTTCAGATTTGTTGAATTTAAGATTGCAATAGATTCTCACAAAAGAACCCAGGGTCTGAAAAGATAAAATATTCTTTGGATACACTATCAGAAAAATATAGTATTTGGGTTTGCAAATCCCTTAAGAATTCTCATAAATTACTTTTTTCGTCAGGACATTGAATCTGTCGGATGCCAAAGTTTGGATGAGATACTCACTTTCAATAAGAGAATTGAAAAGAGAAGTGACTTATCTTAAAGGACAGAAACCCTCTTTTAAGATTGAATATTTATTACAAGTTTAGATATCTACTGCCAATTCAAATAATATCTGATGTGCATAAGATACAATAGTGAATATGAGAAGGTTCACGGCATTTACAATGCATTTTAGAAGAAAGCTGATCAAATCTTCAAAGAGTTTTCAGGATTAGAATTTGTCATCTGGATAAGCAACAGATTTACAGAAGAGTCTTTTTTCCATTTAAAAATGTCACTCAGCATAGACATACACTATATGGAGTCACTTGTGCCAAACAGATGTACCCTTTCACAAAATATTTTCTTGTAAAATTAAGGCAAATGTATTTAACTGCCTGTCCTAACGATCACCTCTGATCTGAATTTAAGACTCTAAAATTATTTCTCTGCATGGCCAATTTGATTCTATTGTAACTGATAACATTTCAGGTCCAAAGAGCTGTTGATCAATTGATGATATTGCCAGTTGGCATACTAATCTGTGTCTGATTCAAGTATCACTAAGTTTATGGGCATCTAATATTTCATTTTTCCTCATTTCTTTTAGAGACCTTTTATAATTACTTGAGCTTCTAATGCAGCTCCCCCTTTCAGATTATTTTATCTTACTCTGCATGTATTATGTATTTATGTATTAAGTATCTATGAACTGTCTTCCCCGTTAGAATGTATGCTCCTTAAGGCAAAGAATTGTATTTTTTGCCTCTCTTTGTATCCCCTACAATTAATATAATGCTTCGTGTATAGTAAGAGTAAGCTTTGATTAGTGCCACCTTGAGCCTCTTTAATGAGCTCAGATTAAAGAGTAGAGATGAGAATAAGTATGGCTATTGGTACTGTAGAGTCCTCTCCTTTTGAGTGACAGCTCCAGTACCATCTTCTTCATGCAGTCTTTTCTGATCCCTCAAACTGTTGTTCCTCCCAAACTATCATGTACTTAGCTATGTTATGTAACATATACATGATGTTTGTATATAGTTGTAGTTATTCATTTTGAATTTATGTGGTATATCTTTATATAGGAACTTGTTTTCCCCACTAGAAAGTAAGCTCCTTGCAATTAAGGATTGTTTTATTAATTTTACTTGTATATCTGTGCCTAGCACAACAACTAACACTTAGTAGGTGCTTAATAAATACTTGTTGATTATTTTATTAACTAAACAATTTCAATTGGTGAAGAAAAATGGTATAACATTCTCCCATATCAAAATAAACAGGTTTTCTTAAACTTAGAATATGACTGATTGTTACTAATGATTTTGGGGTACAATTGAAATTATGCCATATTTATAAGATTTATTTAAGTAGGTATTTTTCCAGTAATACTTTTTCTGCTTTTTATTTTTTAAACTACTAAATAAAAAGATATATTTAGAATTATAAAAGAATTAAAGTTCTCAAAAATAAAAAAAGTTTAAAAGTTCATATACTGATTTCATCCATTAATTTTTCCTTTAAATCAGCAAGTAGTAATTAAAATAAAAGATATGTATTCTTCAGGGAACTCAGCTTAAATTAAATTTTACCTACTAAATAACCATTTTAATAAAAAAAGTTAAAAATAAAGGCTATTAATCATTATAATGTACTAAAATTGATCCAAATATTAAGCAGAAGATTAAAAATTAAGTGGGTCATATAAAAATGATTTTTGCAAAGATTTTAGAGCTTTCTGACAGATGTTAAAAATAATTCTAACTTTAAAGTAAGATTCTTAATGGTAAGTGAAAGTTATAGTTCTAGGAAGTTTAATCATTTCATACTGACACTTGATATATGTCACTTATAAAATATCTCTAATAGTCATAGTATATTGAAATCATTAAAGACTAAGCATGGTGATTCAGCTTTATCCTTTTCATTCTGAAGGGACCCTATTACTTGCCGGAGCAGAAGGAAGTTATTTGATCTCGTCTCTTAGCAATTGTCTCAACTTTAAGATTTCCCTAAGGAAACATTGAAAATCATCACTGTTTTTTTTTTTTTTCCAAAGAAGATTCAGCATACACAGAGACATTTGGTAGAGTCATAAACTGAGGGTTAAGAAGAAGGAATCACTATTTTTGAAGTCATAAACACTCCCCAATTAACAAGTATTGTAAGGAATGAATGAGCCATTGTGCCTGTGTTTACATGATAACAAGTGAGCCTGGTGAAAAGTGGGGAAAAAAATCAGCTAGATTATACATTTAATATCAAATAGATATTTCCATATTTACCTCAACAATTAACTACAAACTAATTTCAAGGAGGGAAATGACTAATAATGGGAAGGGAAGTTTTGGTGGGGGAAGATTAGTAAAAGCCCTAATTAGGAGGTGGCTGCTCTTTAAAAGCTCAGAAATAACCTAAGAAGTAGAGGTAAGGAAGTAGTGCATTCTAGGCCAGGATTAATACACTGGAGCCAGATTATAGAATATGAAGTGTACATTACTGGTATGTACTCATAGTTAGGGTGCTGTGCATGGATGATAATATATCAATGGGGACAGAAGAAGCAGCAGTGGGACAGGCAGTGAGAGCAAAGGGCGATTAAGGAGTAGCAGGATACATGGGTGGGCTAAGAGAGAACTAGGTGTTTTCAAAGCTCTTACTTCTGCATTGCAGATTCTTTCTTTAAGATCTAGCTTGTTGGACACACATAGGCAGTTATCTTCCTCTTGTTTTTTAACTAAAAAGGTGTTTTGATTAGATTTTCTATATATATACATTTTTGTATATATACATTTTTACCAGGCTTTGGTAGATGAACCCTATCCCTACTGGACTCTGTTATCCTTATAGTTTAAGTAGTGGTTCAGAAATCTAAATCCCATTCTCATACTCCATCTCTTTAATTAGCTATTCACCTTCTTTTACAAGGCAGCTAGGTGACACAGTACCTAGAGCACTGGGCCTGGAGTTAGGAAAAAGAATTCAAATCTGGCCTCAGAAACTTACTAGTTGCATGACCCTGGGCAAGTCACTCAGCTTTTGTCTGCTTCAGTTTCCTCGATTTTAAAATGGGGGTAATAATAGCAACTACTCACAGATTTGTTCTGAGAATCACATTTAACACTATTTGTAAAGTGCTTAGTGCAGTACCTGGTATAGAGAGACTTGTTTCCTTGATTTTCTATATCCCTTTTTTTCACTGGGCAGGAGTAATAAAAATATCACCTAGTCTATTCCCCTATGGCTTTTAGTTTTTTATCTAATGTCTCCAAATATTTAGCTATACTCTCCAGTTCTTTCTGGCAGTATCATTGGTGCCCATATTAATAATTACAATGAGGTAGTAATCATTTTTAAGAGATAGCCAACTCAGTAACTATGAATGAATAAATTGCATTGGTGAGGGAATTCTTAGCATGAAACAGATTGGCAATTCACAGGCTTTGAGAATTACTTAGGATACTAAGAGTTTAAGTGACTTGCCTAAGGTCACACAGCTAGTATGTATCAGAGGAGACATATTTCATACCTCCAAGGACAATCCTCTATATTTTATGTTACTCTTTTTCTGGATATAAAAAGGCAGCTTAAAATGATGCAGTTAGGCTGTATTTAGAGGGTCATAATGTTCACGACTAAAGTAGTGTATAGTTCTGTTGTACTCTACCCTAGTCAGAAAAGGTTACAACATTGACATCTCATGGATGCCACACTTTCAAAAGAGCAAAAGAAGGCATCCACAATGATCCACAATGTAAATCAGGCACTATTAGGATCTGCCAAATAAACTTAGGTATTTAGTCTAGAGAATAAAAAGTTGGAGTGGCAGTAGCTGGGCTAAGTAGAGGCATCATATTGATCAAAACCATTTGAAGGATTATCCTGTGGAATAGGTTAGTTAGTTAGTTAGTCTTGTTTTCCATGGTCTCAGAGAGAAAAATCAAGAACCATACATGGAAATTGCAAAGGGATAAATTTAGGCTTGATCTAAGGAAAAACTTCTAAATATTATAATTCTGACAAATGGAACTAGTTACTTTAGAAAATAATGGGTTCAGGGCAGTTAGGTGGCGCAGTGGGGAGAGCACCGGCCCAGAAGTCAGGAGGATCTGAGTTCAAATCTGGCCTCATACCAAACACTTGACACTTACTAGCTGTGTTACTCTGGGCAAGTCACTTAACCTCAATTGCCTAGAAAAAAAACAAAACAAAACAAAAAACAAACAAAACAAAAAACCAAGAAAATAGTGGGTTCCATTGCAACGGAGGTCTTCACACAAAGGATAGATGATTTTTTTGTTGATTATGGGTTATAGTAACTTTCTTTTCAGAAAAGGACAGAAGTAGATCTCTGTTGAAGTGCTTTCTAACTCTAAAAGTCTATTATTTTGAGTATGTGAACATGTGAGACTTAACTACCCCCAAGACTATTCCCTAGTCCCAATAGAGCTTCTTGCTAAATCTTTGAAAGTATCGATCTCTACATAATGCTTTGACCCAGATCCTATATAAGATGGAGTTAATTTATACTATTTCTGGAGCAAAGACTGCAATTCTAAAATCTACAGTATTTAGCATAGTGTCTTTCCCATATAATGGATGTTTGTTGAATGACTGAAGGGTTAGACAAAATAATCTCTAAGCTCTCTTCCAAATATAAACATCAGTAACTATAAGAAAATGAATGATTGACTAAACAATTAATAATGAGGTAGTATCTATATTCCTAACTGTTTTGTCCATTTTGACCAGTTGGCAATAAGTGAATATCTACATTACAAATTATTGATGTTTTTCTGGGTAATTTCCACACAATGGTATAAGCTCCACATTAGTTATTTCAACTGAAGTACCAAACTACTTTTGAGATGCCAAGTATCATTGTGATCTCTAAGCAATCACTCTATAAAATTTCTTTTAATAGGCAGCTTCTAAAATCAGACACATACTTCTCAAGTTTTTTTTTTCTTCCAATTACACTTATTCATCACCTATTAGAGAGATCTTTTATGCCATGGCATGATAAATTAAAGAGTACGCCTGGCATTAACTGGCATTTCCACAAATTGTGATAATTTCTACTCTACTGGGTTTATACTAAAAAGTAGTACAATTATTTATTTCCATGAAAAATAGCAAAGAAATTACTTTCAAGTTGATCAATACAATTCAATGTGCATCAATTCATAAGCATTGCATGGGAAAAATAGTTTAAAAATAATTTTTGACTCATTGACTAAAAAATAACTATACATAATGGTAAAAACCAAGCTTCAATTTCTATAAGTTTTTACTCATGATGTTGATCAATTTTGATAGTAAAAATGAATATTTTCTCACAGCAAACTGAGAAACTCAAAAATAATACAGTTATTGCTATTGTATACTAGACCATTTTATCATCTTGTCAAAGGATTTTCTGCCTAAAACCTGGAATAGAAATTAAATTGCCAGGAAAAAGAAGGTAACAACACTACTCCTTTCTTTAGGAGAACATGGTATAGACTGCAAACTTCACTAGATTTGGTTTAAATATCAATTTTTCTATTTGCTGCTAAAGAGGCCATGGGGAAGTCATTCACTCTCTGGAGGTCTCAGTTTTCTTATCTATAAAATGAGTGAGGAGAGAGTGTCAGTCTTGATAATCTCTAAATTCACTTTCAACTCTATATTCTATGTTTCTAAATACTGGAAACTAAGTCATATGTTTCATCTGAATATGCTATGTATGAAGTATAACTATAAGGATATGAGATTATTATTTTTATTTATATATCCTGGAAGAGTATACACTCTCAACAAATTCACACTTGATATTCAATACTCATAAGGATCTGTGATCTTATCTATTTGGGAGTTCCTTCTTTTTACCATCCAACCCTACTCATCTTATGTGATTCTTGTCCTTATATTCCCCTAAGTTCATCACAGGGGAAACTCTCCACATTAGAAACTTTCTTCATTTTCTCTTGACATTGAGAAATGTCCATTAGAGCATTGAAAATCAAGTACAAAATCTTGGTATGCTACCTTATTTAGTACTGTCATCATCTATGAATTTTGATAGTTTGGTCTTAAAAACTGATAATTGTCTCACTATAGAGTCTTTTGGTCCTTCCTGGTACTTCAAAGTAGATAAGGGGACAGAAGTTAGTCTCTTGTATAACACTGTTTGACAAGAGATTGACTGTCACACTTATTTTTGTCTTTATGCTCTCTTTTGGTTAAAAAAAAAAAGCAATAGGGATCTGAGTCAGTATAAAATGGAAAGTATAAATTGATAGAATGTTCTAAAAAACCTGAAGAAAGTATAGGAATACATAGAAAGATTTCTGCTGCCATTATCCTCTTTGTGACACCCTTCTTTATATTTCAAGGCAGGTGTATTCTAGATCTTGTTGCCATAGAGCAACACCGTCAGAATAATAGTATTGAAAATATGGACCGTAATGGAAAGCTTGGGGTCAATAAAATTCAAATTAGGGGTGAAAAGCTTAGAATCAGTGAAGTTGCCTAAAAGCAATCCAGTCTACTCTTTTTCTCCTTTTTAATTCAAACTCAACTTAATAATGATCTTCACTGCCTATTTCAAATATAAATCCTGATGGACAATCTCTAGAGGGTATTTATCCAAATGTATGATGAAATTAGGGAAATAGATATTCCTCATCTACCTGATCTTTCCCATGTGAATAGACAGGCCAAAATCTTTTAAATGAAAACAAATCATTTCAGCAGATCCTGCAATGTTCTGAGGCCTGATGAAATCTACAGTGTCACACATAAACAAGAGAATCTGGAGGACCTCACCAGCAATAGGAGCCTTTCTTTAACCTGGACTCTTCAGTGGATCTCCTTTTTCTTATTGCTGAGTAACTTCAGTGAATAAACAACTTCCTTCTTTATGCCTTACCTGATATTTGCTATTAGAGGTTCATCAAACATGGTTATTTTTGTTGTTTTATCTTTCAAAGAATCTTTAATGACTTTGACTTAAAGATTATATCTTGTTGTAAAAGTATATAAGTTGTATTTTCTTCTACCAAGTAAACTATTTTTATTCTTTCTTTTTATTTGTAGTTTGTTTAATTTTTATATATTTTTTTAAATTTTGAGTTCTAAATTCTGTCCTTGCTTTGAGCCCTTCCCCCACCCATTGAGAAGGCAAGAAATACGATACCCATTACACATATGAAGTCATGCAAAACATATTTTTATATTAGTCAGTAGGAAAAAAAGAAAAATATACTTTAAACTGTACTCAGAATTCATCAGTTCTCTCTCTGGGAGAGGATAGGAATTTTAATTATAAGTTTTTTGGAACTGTCATAGGTAATTGTATTGGTCAGAGTAGCTGTTTTTCACAGTTGATCATTGTTATAATATTATTGTTATTATTGTGTATAATGTTCTCCCACTTCTACTAACTTCACATTACATTAGTTCATAATTCATCCCAGGTTTTCTGAAACCATCCTCCTTATCATTTCTTATAGAATAATAGTATTCTATCACAAATACATACCACAACTTGTTCAGCTATTCTCCATTTGATGGGCACTTCCTCAATTTCCAGTTCTTTGCCACCATAAAAAGAGCTGCTATTAATATTTTTTATATACATAGGTACTTTTTAAAAAAAAAATCTCTTTGGGATATGAACCTAGTAGTGGTATTGTTGGGTTAAACATTATGCATAGTTTTATAGCCCTGCAGACATAGTTCCAAATTGTTCTCCAGAATGGTTGGACCAGTTCACAATTCCATCAACACTACATTAGTTTACCTATTTTTCACATTCCTTCTAGCATTTGTTATTTTCTTTTTCTGTCATGTTCACCAAATTAATAGGTGTGGGGTGGCAGCTCAAAGTTCTTTTAATTTGTATTTCACTAATCATTAGTGATTTAATTTTTCATATAGCTATTGATTGTTTTGATTTTTTTTTGAAAACTGCTTGTTCATTTCCTTTGACATTTACGAATTGGGGAATGGCTCTTCTTTTATACATTCAGCTCAGTTCCCTAAATACTTGAGAAATGAGGCCTTTATCAGAGAAATTTTCTCTCAGTTTCCTGCTTTCCTAATTGTGTCTGCATTGGTTTTGTTTGTTCAAAACTCTTTTTAATTTCTTGTAGTCATCATTATCAATTTTACCTCTCATCATCTTCTCTCTTATTTGATAATAAATTCTTCCCTTTTCTGTAGATCTGACAGTTACTTTTTTCCCATGCCCTCTTAATTTTCTTATGATATCACCTTTATGTCTAAATTATGTATCCATTTTGACCTTAACTTTGTATACAGTGGGAGATACTGGTTTACGTCTAGTTTCTGCCAGACCTCTTCCCAGTTTTCCAAGCAATTTCTGTCAAATAGTGATTTCTTGATCCCAAAGTATGGATTTTTGAGTTTATCAAACATTAAAGACTATAGTTGTTTACTTCTATATAGTATGTACCTTATCTGTTGCACTGACCAACCACTCTACTTCTTAGCCAGTACTAAATTTAAACTGCTTTTGAAAAATAAAATAATAATAATAACAATGAGATTTTATATTCTCTCCATCAGTAAATAATGGACTATTTAAAATATGGTTTCTTATTAGCTATCAATTGTGACAGTTTACTTATTTTCTAATAATATTCTCATTAATTATGACTGATTCATGTTTAGAAGACTCTCACAAAGATTGTGTATGGATGATAGAATGGGCACATTATGCAGTAGTTACTAATGTTCTTTGGGTTATCTTTTTCCTTTGATTATGTCCAAGATTTATTCAATGCTTTTGGTATATTTTCCTTGTACAGATACCTTATACATCAGTCCATAAATCTCTCACAGTTGTGTCTTTTACAGAGTAGATCTCTTCTGTATATTCTTAGCTCAATCCAGCTACTTTTCTCATCTTTTTTCCATTTGGTATTATTTAGGGTCTAGGTATGATGGTTTCACTGTCCTTGATAGAGAATACAGTTTATAAACAAATAATTTTAATATGTTTTTGAAGTCCAGAAAATAAAGGAGAGGGTCAGGAGGAGAAAAAAGGTCAGGTTCCTTCCTCAAGGGTCCTGTAGTTCTTACAGGAGGGACTTACCAATGACAAAAGTGAGGTAAGCTTTGTGCAGTAATATTCCATGAAAACTGGGCCACTGTAATAGTATGCTATTCCAGGTCAAAGAGGCCCCAGACAGTAAGGGAAGTTTCGGGATGGACTAGGAATAGAGAAGGCATTGATTTACGATCCATTAAGTGAAGAATAAGATTAGAAGAGAATGAAATAGAGACCAATCCTGAGAGCTTCCTCTTCTCCCCTTCTGGACATCTCAAAAATCTCTAGCATCATCTCTTATTATATTAACGTTCATTCTCTGATTACCTCTGGGAACTTTTGTCTTTGACAAAATCACTTCCTCATCATGTACCACTGATCCCATCTCCTCATATCTTCTCTAACAGATTATCCCATATTTATCACCTCTCCTTCTAGTCTTTAATCTATTGCTATTGGTTCTTTCCTGATTCCTAGAAACAAGTCTAATATTTTTACATCCTTATTTTAAAAGAAAATATCTCACTTTATGCTAATAGCCATTCCATTATTATCTTTTTTCTCTTTTCCCTTTGTCTTCCAAACTCCTACAAATAATCTGCATCCCTTGCATATCTTTTTTCTCTTCTCATACGTTCCCCAATCTTTGCAATCTCATCACTCAACCGTAAGTGCTCTCCCTAAAGTTATCTGTGATTTCTTAGCAAGTTGGCTCTTTTTTCATAATCCTTGAACTTATTGTACTCTGCTCAATATTACACTGCTAGTGACCCTCTTTTCCTGTATTCTTACTCCTTGATGGAATTTCATGGCATTACTCTCTCCTGTTTCTTCTCTTTCTGATCTCACCATTCCTTCTCAGGCTCTTTTGCTAGCTCATCACATATATCATGTCCCCTAAATGTAGGTCTTTGCCAAGCCTTGGTCCTGGGCCTTATTTCCTTCACTCTTTACTATCTTTGTTGATCACCTCATTAGCTTCTATGACTTTAATTGTCATTTCTGAGTCAATAACTCTCAGACCTATCCAGACCCCATCTCTCAGAGCTTCAATTCCATACAACAAACTTTCTATCAGACATTTCAAATTGGATTTCCTGAAGAAAACTCGTATTGAACAAATCTAAAACACAACTTTATCTTTTTCCCCATCCCAGCTCTCTATTTATTAAACTTCACCTTTTTTATGGAAGTCACCAAATACCTTTCTTTCAGCGTCTCAGATTTGTAACCTTAAGATAATTCTTAATTCTAGGATTGAAGAGAGTCAGAAGGCAGAAATGAGAAAGGAAAGCATTTCATGAATGTGGGACAGCCACTGAAAATGCTCAGGGTAGTGAGACAGAGTGTCTTCCTATTTCAATGTTTTTGAATTGATTCTCATTCAGGATCTAATGTCCTAGGATTCGAGTCATGATCAACTTGTAAATTTTAAACTCTAAAATAATCTGAGTTATTATGAAATTAAGAAAAATTAATCTTTTAGATTCATAACCCCATCCTTACAATATAACAGAAGGACTTTTAAAAGTTTCAATATATAAAATTTTCTATATCCAATGATTGATTAGAGAAATTTCCACAAGTCCCAAAATAATTAAAATCTTAGATCTATTTTGGCAAAATAATGTATAATAAAAATATCTAATTTTTCAGTGGTTTTCAGATTCAAATGAGCCTTGGGATAATTAATCACTGGATTTATAAAATTTCCCAGGATTATAGTTATTATAAACATTATGGTGAAGTCAGGTATTACTACAGCAATAGTATGCCAGAAATGAACATGGTGTAACTGCAAGAAGTAAAGTTTGACGCTAAAGCATTCTTTAAGAATGAAAGTACTACAGAGGAAATTTTGACAGCATGAAATGTAAGTAAGAAAAGATGATGAGAATTTTTTTCCCCCGGATGATATTGTCATTACCACAATTTACTTTCCAAAAAGATAGTTTTGTGTCTCTACGGATTTCATAGAGCTCTCCCTGCAATTTGTTCAGTTGCTAGTACGTGATAAGTATACAATCAATTAAATGTTGAGTGTGTCTAATATGAATTGCCAGGCAAGATGAAATCAATGACCGCACAGCATTATTTGAAAAATTCAATTGTTGTCAGGGCTGCTCTTTGCTTCTCCACTTATAAGTGTGAAGGGTTAATGCATGTTTTGTGCTTCTCTCAAACAGATTATCACCATCATCCTTAATAAAAGAATAAGTGAATAAAAGCACCACGAAGTCAGAAATTAATTTATCCTATGTGATGCTGTTTTATTGTCATGGAGTAAGTGGCAAAGATCATTCATTTTATTCAGATAAATTGAGACCACTTAATTTGGAAACAATGTTTTGTTCACTTTTATTATTTCCTGTGCTTAATGGTGTTCATCAACAAGTTTTATAAGGGCCCGTTTGTTAGCTTTCATTAGCTCTTGTTTTCTTCATGTGGAAATATTGTCCCAGGCCAAAAAGCCTTGGAAAATCCCAATGAAAACATCACAACCTTTTTGTATAACATATATGTAATTGGGTCTAAAATATCTAAGATCTTCAGGTTCTCCATCATAGCTACAGTCATTGCACTGTTTCCAGTGTTTTGGTTTTCCAAGTCCTCCACATATGACCCTTTGCGCAGTCTGTCCTCTCAGTCCTGGAATGTGTTCCCTCCTTTCCTTCTTGATTTTGCTAAAAACAAAACACCTTAGTCTTAGAATTCAAGGCTCACTGTGGACCACATCCCATAGGAAATCTTTTGTGATCCCCCCAAATTACTAAAGCTATCTCTCCTCAAATTATCGTGCATGTACTTATATCTGTTTATATGTTATACCTCAACCCCAGGAAAATTCCAGTTCCTTGATGGCCAGACTTATATATATATATATATATATATTTGGTTTGTGTTTCTATTCCCAGTACCTGGTATAGTTTCTTATACACAAGAGGTGCTTAATAAATGTTTCATGGATAGGAGAGGATGGGATGGGATTTTAAAGGTAGATGTTTCCCCCTCAATAAAGTGTGATGTGTAGTCTAATTAGATGATCATGCACAGCACAGTTATAGAGATTTCCACTAAATGAAATCATGTAATCAATTGTTTATTATCTAAAAAAATAATTTCAAGGATTATTTTTAAGGGTCATGAAACAATGTGAAAGGCTAAAACGTTCTTCCCTTGAAAAATTTTCTAATAGTAGGTACAGAAATAGCTTGAGAATTATACTCCTAGACAAATGTTTAACCATCTGAAACTGACACTAGTATTTCATTAGTGGCCACTGAACCTTGCAATCTGCATAATACAGGTTGTCCCTAACATCACTTGATTCTGAATAGCCACAGATTCACAAAGACTAGTATGTTACCAAAAGTCCATCTTCCCATCAGTTCCTGCTGTCTCTGGTATATAAGACGAGTCATATATCAAATCTTCCCAGAGGGAAACACACAAATTCACAGAAAATATTTGAGATAAGAAATAAATTGAGATAAGGAATATAGGTATTCTGGTGATAGAATTACTTGGGATATAGACTAGAATTCTAGGTACAGATTTACCTTTCTTTTCACCTTTGCAAAAAAAAAAATTATCTAAAAAAACTAGTTCTATCTTACGTAACTAGATGGCACCATGGATAGAGCACTGAACCTAGAGGCAGGAAGATCTGAGTTCAAATTGTACCTTAAACATTTACTATCTGTATGACCTTGGGAAGGTCATTTAATTTCTGTTTAGTCATCTATAAAATGAAGATAATAACAACATCTATCTCACAGGGTTGTTGTGAGAATAAAATTAGGCAATATTTGTTAAGTGATTTTGTTGTTATCATTTTTAGTCATGTCTGACTCTTCTTGACTCCATTTGGTATTTTCTTGGCAAAGATACTGGAGTCATTTGCCATTTCCTTCTCTAGCTCATTTACATATGAGAAAATTGAGGTAAACAGGGTTAAGTAACTTGCCCAGATTCACACAGGTAGTAAGTGGCTAAGGCCAGATTTCAAACTTTGAAGATAAGTTGTCCTGACTCCAGGCCCAGCACTCTATCCATTATATCACCTAGCTGCCCCATAAAGTGATTTCAAAACCTTAAAAAATCATAAAAAAAAAAACTTTTAAAAGTGATATGTAACTGCCATCTATTATTATTACTCAATTGCTTGTGATAGAGAAGTCAGATAATGAAAAAGCAACATGGTACAGTGTCAAGAGTGCTATTCTTGAAACTAGCAGAGCCCTAGGTTCAAAATCTGACTCTGACACTTTCTAGTCATGTGAATAAGAAAAAACCAGTTAATAAACCTCAGTTTCTTTGTCTTTAAAATGAATATAATAACACTTGTGGTGCTTACAAAATTATCCTGAAAACCAAATGATAAAATATTATATACAAGTTACACATTATTTTTTACGTGGTAACAGAAGTTGCTCCTGTGCAACTGATTTCTACCTATTACTTTTTCTCCTTCTCCTTCTCTGTTCCCACACTCTGTCCTCTCTTCCTCACCTTTCTCTCTCTATCCCCTCTCTCTTTTTTTTCTTTCTCTCACAAACACAAAATACACACACATATACATACACAAATACACATTCCAATGACTGTGAGGCCTAGGCTGTATTGAATATTTCTGATTAGTAAGCATGACTCCAGGCAAACATGAAGTAGAGCACCTTCTAAATGGGACTACTGAGGAACATACAAATTTATCACCATCATGGGAAAAATTTTGCAAAAATTAACCATGCATTATAGCATAGAAATATAGCAACTCAATGTAAAAAGGAAGAAATAGTAAATGTTAAGTAAAGGTAGAAATCATAAAAGATCATAACATAAAATAGTAATATGTTCAAGGAGAACAAATAAAACATAGAGACCCAAATGGAGATTTAAGAATGAAATTCTAAATAATGAGTGGGTCAAATAAATATAGAGACAATAATTCTATGAATGAAAATTATTGTAAATTGATATACTTAAACTTCTCAAATACAGCTAAAGTAGTGTTTATGGAAAATTTATTTCCACCAAAGCACACATTAATAACATAGGAAAAGAAATTAATGAGCTGAATATGTATTTAGTAATTAGAAAACCACCAGAAATTTAAAGCAGTAAATAAACACAGAAGAGGAGATTTTGAAAATTAGAAGGGAAGAAGTAAGCTGGAACCCAAAAAAGGACTAATAATGTTAAATAAAATGGACATTTTGTTCTTGGAAACCAAGGTAAACCTCTGATAAACCTTTAGTCAATTTGATATCAAAGAAAGGAGCAATAAATAAAATTAAGAAAAGAGCATATTAAGAAGGTAAATTTATAACAAAACCGAAAGAAACAAAAAGTTATCAGAACCTAACATGCATAGTTATATGCAAACAAAAAATGGGAACAAAAAATAAACAATACTTTCAAAATATAATATATGAAAAGTCACAGATGACCTAATAGAGATTTTAACTAATCCTATTCAGAAAGGGAAATAGAAATAATTATGAAAAAAGTACTAAATGGGGAGGGGATTCCCTGATAGATTCCCAGGAAAATCTTATTGAATTATTAAAGGACAACAAACTGTTTCAGATTCCTTTTGTGTGACAAATATAGTCCTAACATCTAAATGAGGGATAGTTACCACAAAGAAGATATTGTAGTCACTGTTTTTGCTTAATTCCAAATTGTTCTCCAACACACACACACACACACACACACACACACACACACACACACACAC
>NW_020954687.1:14620866-14647507 GCF_900497805.2 Vombatus ursinus
ACACACACACACACACACACACACACACACACACACACACACACACTTCCCCAATACAAAAGTAGTCAAATTATATTTTTTAAAAAAAATCTTCACAGGAATTACGAACTACTAACAATCTTATCAAAGAATGCTAATAATAACAAAAATGCAAATCAAAACAAAAGACTGAGACTGTATACTAGGAAGTAGCAGGAGTATAAGTAGTATGTAGCTGAAAGTCTTTAACCATAGAACAGGGTCTCAGACAGAGACTTTAGTCCAGTCAATGGATAGCAATGCTACGACAGAATCAGGAACAGGAGATGACACAGAAGATTGGAGAAGAGATCTTGCAGAGCCTACTAGCTAACCAAAAGGGGCTAGGATTAGGGGTTGTGAGGGACTGTCTGATGTTGGCAGCTACCAGGTTGAGCGCTGTGGCAAGAGTAGGGTAGGATCTGGGTATTTTGGAAGTCGAGGTAGGGGCTGTGGTAGGCAGAGTCATGGTGAACTGGGATGGGCTGGGTACGGAGAAGCCCTGAGGCAGTGGGCAGTGCTTTGTGAGATAAGCTGGGTGCAAGGAAGTAGCCGGAGCTTGAGCTCCTGAGGCAAGGGGCGGTGCCACGTGGGAGTGGGACGGCAGAGGACTGAGTTCCCTTTGCTTAGTCCCCTCCCTATATGCAACGTCGTCCCCAGACGCCTCTTGTGACCTTCCTGACTTCCTGGGTCCCTTTGCGCAGCACTGACCCCAGACCCCTCCTGAGTCTGACTTCCTAGGTCACGTACTCTTGTCTATGCACCATTCCCAGATGCCTCCTCCCTGTATCCGGTCCTAGCCTCCTACGTCACTCCCTCCCCCCTTGGTGTGCTAAACTCAGACAGCCCCTTCCGGTATCTGACCCTACAATCATTGGCTAGTAAGCGGGCTGGGGAGGAGGGGCTAAGTAGGTATTTAGGAACAAGTGTGGTCAGATCACGTGCTCTCCCCTGGCTCCTGTCCTGTTGCTCTGGCCTTGCTGCTTGGGCTTGCTATGATGGCTTGCTGTGATGGCCTCTGAATAAAGCTTTGGTGTTGGCACCTCCCGATGGCTCGTCTCTGTGTGATTATCTGGCAGAGGACCGAAGACTCAAGTGTGAGTAAGACTCTGGTAGTGTGCTTCTTATAGGAGGAGCGGGTACCAGCGTATGGCCGGCAGAAGGTCGGCGTGCGGCCAGTATAGGGGTGATCTACTGGAGCCACAATTCATTGAAAACTCATAGTTGTGTTGATCAGACCCCAACGAGGGTCAAGAGTTGCACATGTTAGAGGAAGGGTAGTAATCATATTTCACACTTGATCAGAAGGTTTTGATTTGCTTGTAGGTATGTTTCCAGTATGAACTGTCCATGATATTCTTAAAAAAACACAATACTCAATATGCAGAGAAAGCAACAGTTGTACCCAAGAGAACACACAAAGGACAAAGAATATATAAAGTACCTCCCCCAAAGCTACACATAGCCTAACCCTAACACAAAGTCCTAATTTAGACAGTAAGACTAGAAGAATGAGTAAACAAAGAATCCCACCTTAAAGAGCTATCATGGTAACAGGGATGTCTAAGACACGAACCCAAAGGAAAGGAATGACTCCAAAATATCTGCAATCAAAGCCTCAAAGAAAAATATAACTTGGACATAAGGCCAGCTAAAATTTTTGGAAGAAATAAGGCAAGAGTTATAAAAAGAGGTTAAAATAATTTTATAAATGACGGGAGTTCTAAAGGAAAGGATTAAGAAATAAATTAGAGCTATAGAGGAAAAAGTTGGAAAGAGAATTAACAGCTTAGCACAAGAGTTACAAAATCTTATAAAATAGGCTTCTTGAAAATTAAAAGGAGATGGGAAGGTGGGGATGAAATGTGAATAATTTTTTGTTAAATGAAACCATTAAATTAATTTTTAAAAATAAATATAGCAATCAGGCTAGATTGATACTGATCAAACAACACTGGCAACAAACTTTAAATGAGGGCTTATAATAGTAAAAGTTGATTTCCAGGAGTCAAGATGGCAGAGTAAGCAGAAAATCTCAGTAACTCACCTATATTCATCCCAAACAACCATAAAATAGCACCACAAAACAAATCCAGGAATAGCAGAACTAGCAAAAAGATGGGATGAAACAATCTTTTAGTTGAAGAAACATGGAAGATTGAGAGGAAAGATCTGTCTCACTCCAATAAGAGGGGAACACAGTCCAGGACAGGATGCATTTCCAGCAAGCACCACCTCAACAAACCATTGGGAGATCCTGAGCCCCAGAAGAGTGGAGAAGGCAAACACCAGTACCAGGACAGTCCTCTGCCCCACGTAGCTCAGCATAGCTCTGGGCAAACAGATAACCTCCAGGGGCCAGACCACTACCTGCTTCAGTGTAGCCCCAGGGAAATACAGAAACACCCCAAGGGCCTCAGCATACAACAGACACCACCACTAGGACCTTGGATCAGCATCAGGTAAGCTGCCAGACCCCTACAGCCTCCAGCAATTCTAGCCACCTCCCTACCACACCCCCTCAGCACAGCATCTGACATGGGTGTCCCCCATGGGCCTCAGGGCAACATCAGTGCAGCACCAGAAAAACAGGGCCAACAGCCCCTGGCACAAGAAGCCTGAGACAATGCCCCTTCCACCCCAATAACAAAGCTCAAATTTAAAAGAAAGGACACAGGCCAAAAAATGAGCAAAAAAACAACAGCAACAAAGAATCTGACCATAAGAAGTTATTATGATGACAAGGAAGATCAAAATAGAAACTCAGAAAAGGACAACAATTTCAAATCACCTATGGACAAAGACCCAAAGAAAAAGGAGAAGTGATCTCAAGCCCAGAAAGAATTCATGGAAGAATTCAAAAGAAACTTAAAAATAATATAGGAGAAGTAGAAGAAAAATTGGGAAAAGAAATGAGAATGATGCAAGAGAATTATGAAAAAAGACTCAACAGCTTCAAGAAAGAAAACAACTGCTTAAAAAGTAGAATTGGCCAAATAGAAAAGGAAGAACAATAGCTGAGGAAAACAACTCCTTAAAAGTTAGAATTGGACAATTGGAAGCTAATGACTATGAGACCTCAAGAATTAATGAAACACATTCAAAAGAATGAAAAAATAAAAGAAAATGTAAAACATCTCATTGGAAAAAAAAAAACTGACCTGAAAAATAGTTCAGGGGAGACAATATCAGAATCACTGCACTATCTGAAAACCATAATCAAAAGGAAGACCTGTATAGCATCTTTCAAGAAATTTACAAGAAAACTGAGCTGAC
This sequence comes from Vombatus ursinus, assembly GCF_900497805.2. Taxonomy (NCBI): domain Eukaryota; kingdom Metazoa; phylum Chordata; class Mammalia; order Diprotodontia; family Vombatidae; genus Vombatus; species Vombatus ursinus. The sequence goes on from NW_020954687.1 coordinate 14,624,161, forward strand.
ATCCTAGAATTAGAGGACAAAATAGATATTGAAAGAATTCACTGATCATCTCAGGAAATAGATCTAAAATAAAGTAAAAAAAAAACTCCAAGGAATATTATAGCCAAATTTCAGAAATATCAGGTCAAGGAAAAATACTGTAAGTGGCCAGAAAGAAATAATCAGGGAGTCACAGTCAAGATTACACAGGACTTAGCATCTGCAACATTAAAAGATCAGAGGTAATAGAACTTGATATTCCTGAGGTCAAAGGTGCTAGGACTGCAACCAAGAATCACCTAACCAGTGAAAATAACCCTTCAAGGGTAAAAATGGTCATGCAATGAAACAGAAGGATTTTAAGATTTCACAAGAAGACCAGAATTGAACAAAAAAAATTGATCTCCAATATCAAGACCCAAGAGAAGAATAAATAGGTAAAAAGGAAAAAGAAAACATAAGGAATGCAATGGAGCTGAACTGTTTACAACCCTACATGTGAACAAAATACTTGCAATTCTTAAAAACTGTACCTCTAGTAGTATATCTAGGAGAAATATACACAGAGGGTAGGGATATAAAGTGAATTTGAGGTAATGACATAAAAAATAATTAAGGAGTCACAAAGAGGAGCACACTGGGTGCACAAGGAAGGGAGAGGTAAAATAGAGTAAATTATTTCACATGAAAAGTTACAAAAAAAGCTATTACAGTGGAGGGAAAGATAGGAGGGTGGGCAATAGGAATTGCTTGAAACTTACTCTTGTCAATATTGGCTCAAAGAGGGAATAAATATACACAATCAATTGAATATAGAAATATATCTTACCAGACATGAAAGTAGGAGGGGAGGAAATTAAGAAAAAGGGGAGGGACTGGCAGAAAAGAGGACAGACCAGGGGAGGCATGAGACAGAAGTGCAGCGCTGCCAAGGATGGAAAGAATTAATGGAGAGAAAGGACAAACAGGGGGAAAAATAGGTTAGAGGGACATACATAGTTAGTAATCATAACCATGAATGTGAATTGGATGAACTGTTCCATAATATGGAAGCAGAGAGCAGAGTGGATAAAAATCAAAATTCTCCTCGTTTCTCAAATATATAGAGAACTGAGTCAAATTTATAAGAAAACAAGCAATTCCCCACTTGATAAATGGCCAAAGGATATGAACAGGAAGTTTTCAGATGAAGAAATCAAAGCTATCTATAGAAGAAATGCTCTAAATCACTTTTGACTAGAGAAATGCAAATTAAAAATACTCTGAGGTACCATCTCACACCTATCAGATTGGCTAATATTACAAAAAAGGAAAATGTTGAATACTGGAGGGCACGTGGAAAAACTGTGACACTAATGCATTGTTGATGGAGTTGCGAACTGATCTGACCATTCCAGACAACATTTTGGAAGTATGCCCAAAAGGCAACCAAACTGTACGTATACTTTGATCTAGCTCTTCTACTAGTAGGCTTATATCCCAAAAAGATCATGAAAAAGGGAAAAGGATCTACTTATGCAAAATATTTATAGTAGCCGTTTTTCATTGTGACAAAAAATTGGAAACTGAGGTGATACCCATCAATTGGGAAATCGCTGAACAAGCTGTGGTATATTTATTGTGTAATAAGAAATGATCAACAGGCAGATTTCACAAAATCCTGGAAAGACTTGTACAAGTTGTTGCAAAGTAAAATGAGCAGAAGCAGGAAAATTGCACACAGTATCAGCAACATTATGTGATAATCAACAATGAATGACTCAGCTCTTCTCAACAACATAATGATCCAAGACAAGTACAAAGGACCCATGAAGGAAAATGTTATCCATATCCAAATAAAGAAATGATGGGGGCGTGGGGGGCAGCTAGGTGGTGCAGTGGATAGAGCATCGGCCCTGGAGTCAGGAGGACCTGAGTTCATATCCGGCCTCAGACACAACACTTACTAGCTGTGTGGCCCTGGGCAAGTCCCTTAACCCCTACTGCCCCCCCCAAAAAAGTGATGGACTCTGAAAGCAGATTGAAGCATAATTCTTTTACTTACTTTATTCTTTTCTGTGCTTTTTTTTCTTTTGATCTGTTTCTTCTTTCACAACTGTGTCTAATGTGGAAATATGTTTTAAACGATAGCGTATGTATAAAATATTATAAAATCGCCTACCATTTTAGGATGAGGGGAGGGAAGGGAGAGAGAAGGAGGGAGAAAAATTTGGAGCTCAAAATCTTGCAAAATGAATGACAAAATTTGTCTTGATATGCAATTGGAGGAAATAAAATACTACTAAAATAAAGAATAAAATAAAAAACAATAAAAGTTGCCTCCAATCATGTCAACTAAAGAAAAAGAACCAAGAGGAAGAAATAAAACTCTTTCTTCTAGCTCATTTATGTAGAAAGCAGAAAGCTTCCTATAAATTGAAGATTCTAAAGGTAGTTGTGCAGAAATTTGGCAGTATGAAATAAGAATTACCTATTAAACTAATGAATAATAACAATGTAAGTCTCTAGATCACTTATCTAGTAGAATAAAATGAGATAAAAATTAAGTTCATGTATTTTTAAACCTTTTTTTTTTTCACAGCAACCAAAACTGTAGGAGAAAAGCCAGAAAATATTAGAAGTTATTCAAACATGTTAGTCATTCTGGTGTAATATGCCTTTACTCTTCTTATAAAAGATCTATTATTGTACTTGTCATAGCTGTGACCAAACTGTAGATAGTTCAGATAACATGATTTCCCACAATGTTTGTCTTCCTTGTCTGAAAGCTTCAAACATTCAGTTTTTAATGCATCTTTCCCTTCGGAGAAGACTCATAACACTGCTTTCAGCTTGAAATTATGGGTCCAATCTATCATATAGATTGGTTCATATCACAGAATCATAGAAATTCAAGAAAAGGAGTATTGAAGTTCATGCAGGATAACACCCTTACTCTACAAGGTAGTGGATGAAAATACCAGAGATCCAGAGAAATCCTTGATTTACAAAGTTCACACTAAGAAAACTGAGGCTCTCTAATATTAAGGAGAGGTTGTTCTATGTTCAAATTAAGTGAGTTCAGTCTTGTGAAGCATTACCTCCAAAGAGAAGGGTTAGGCCTTTAAAAATTATTACCTCTTGATATTTATGTCCCCATCCCAGAACTTCAGGGGAAATCACTTAAGGCTCAGGCATAGCTCAGGTTCTTCCCAAAAGGGCCTATTAGGGTCTCTTCTGAAATGGTAATCAGTATATATATATAGTAGATAAAGTATAGGACAACCACTTATTTTCCTCACCACAAAGAAAGCCTTAAAACCCAAAAGATCTATAAGTAGGCAATGTTAAAAAACAAAACAAAACATAAAATAAGTTACAGTTACCAGTAACTCCTATGATATTTACATGGGGGATTGATACTCAAAACACTAAAGAACTGGTTGTCTGACTATTATGTGACTATTAGGATCTAATTCACCTTCACCTTGGTTTGGTGTTATATAAGCAACTCCTTCAAGATCAACAATTTTTGGCAAGCCAGTAAATGGCTTTGATTAATTTTCTTAGCAGTGGTCCTCTTCCCTTTTGAGAAGCAATGTATTGCATAGGGGGAAGAGAGGGTGCTATATCCTGCAACCAGCATCCTGGACTTCTTAATAACTCACAGCCTCTCAAGTTTACAAGGTAGCTGTTAGACCTGAAAAAAAATTCTGAAGATGGCAGTTCCGTGAGTTGTGGTGAGACAAAGAAACACAAAGCAGAAGAAGTGGACTGACCTTGGGAATCATTCTGAAGTTCACTCATACAAGCCCATGCTCCTGCTGCCATGTGGGTTCAGCTATTGGGTAGAGGAAGATTGGAGGAAAGGATTAGAACCCTCATAGGAGATACAATAAAAAGTTTTTGGAATTCTAAGCCACATATAAAGAAGAAAGGACTTAAGGTTTCATTTGTCTCTATCTATGGATAGAGATAGAAAGAAAGATATGATATGGTCTTGTGACTCTGGGCAGATCACTTAAACTCTCAGTACTCTAGGCACCTCTCTAAGACTAAAGGTTGCCAACCAGAATTGGTATTGAGGGAATATCCTCATTTGGAAATCCCCTAAGCCATTGAAATCACAGTTCCAGTCCCTATCCCTATACATTAAGGAACTGGGTATGGGGTACTGTTCTAGACATAGCATACAGTTAAACTGAAGATGCTCTTTTTTCTCAAACAGCATACATACTTTTCACACTAAAGAAAATTTATATTAGGCATCTTGAATAGAAAACATTTTGTAAAGTTTTGATCTTTACATAAGTTTCATTTGTTAATATTAGAAAAAGGAAGGTTAGTAAGGGACTGTTGCACCATAACAGATGTGAGGTGGTGCATTTAGATACATAAGATAAGAAAGGGCTATCTAATGACTATTTGGGCTTAGGCAAAGAAGAAGATGAGTGAAGGAGAACTGCAAAACCCCAAGCTGGGGGATTCTGAGGAGACATTTTTTTTTACTAGCCAATGGCTTTCCCCCCAGTTTTCTAGTGAGGGAGATTCCTTGCCCTCCATTTAGCCAAGGAGAGGGAAGGGGAGAGCACAAGCTATGAGTGGCTCAGGCAGCCTCCACTGACCTCTCCGTTGCTGCTGCACCTGCTCCTTATCCTCTGCAGCATGAGCTGGGAGCAGCAAAGGATAAGCAAGACAGATCCTAGAGAGCTATGAGGGGAAAGACAGACATCCCTAGGCACAGATGAACACAGAAGATGGCAGTCACAAATAGATTAAAATTTGGAAGAGGATTCAACGGGTAGATGTTAAAAAATCTCAGCCACTGCTGAGATGAGACTAGGACTACAATCCCAATCCATGTTATTCCTTCTTTTTTGAGGGGGGGTTTTGCAAATGTATCCCCATGGATTCCAAATCCGCAATCTCTTCCACTTAATGTTTTTCATGCTATACTGTGTGTTTGGATACCCATCAACTACAAGTGTAGCTTATATTGCCATAACACTTTGAGAAATGCCTTGATCTGGTCTTTGACCCATAGTTTCTGCTACTGACATTAATTTTTTCTGGGATCTTTCCGGTTCTTCATTTTCTATTCTTAGCGTGGGATGGGACAAATCAGCACCCATATGGCATGGTCAGGTCCATAAGAGAAAAGTAGGGGTGGCTAGGTAGATAGAGCACCAGGCCTGGAGTCAGGAAGACATAAGTTCAAATCTGGCCTCAGACACTTAATAGTTGTTTGACCCAAGGCAAGTCACTCAACTTCTCTCAAGCCCCAGTTTCCTCATTTGTAAAATGGGAATAATGATAGCACCTACCTCCCAGGCACATAAATGTTAACTATCGGGGGCAGCTAGGTGATGCAGTGGACCAAGCACTGGTCCTGGATTCAGGAGGACCTGAGTTCAAATCTGGCCTCAGACACATAACACTTACTAGCTGTGTGACCCTGGGCAAGTCACTTAAGCCCATTGCCTAGCTGAAAAAAAAAAGGAAAAAAAAAGAGAAAAGTAGAAGTCTGACATTGTTTTTTCTTCTTGGAACTCAGATTCATTTATTGTTCAAGAAAGGCATTGAACAAGAAAAAATGAAAGGTCTCTCTCTTTTCTAGAGAAAGGTAATCTATAACTTTGAGAAACCCAGCACCTTCATGTCTTTGCCTTTGACATAAAATTTTTGCCAGATGCTTACAAAGAATAAGGTAACCAACTGCTATCGTAAGTTTTATTAATTTAAACAATATAAAACTTAAATATTATTAAAATGTTAATAATAAGCTTAAGTTATAGTTTTTATTTTAATAAACTTGATTACAAGGCTCTGTATGAAAAAAAATCCAGAAAAAATAGAACTTTGTCAGTTTATCAAGAGTAATTTCACTTATACCATTTTTCTCTCCTAATTCCCGAAATAAACATTCTGAAACATTCTGAATTTTAGATGATTAAAATATGTTAGGCTCTCATAACTTAGAAATGACTTCATTTTTAAAACATTCCCTCAGCATGACATTTCTCTGAAATGGAATAATCACTTGGCCTACTTGTGACAAGTGTTTTAAATGACAGATATTCATCACCAAAAAGGACATACTGAGATATGCCCTTGTTGTGAAGAAAGGGTACCTATTTAACTCTTACTGCACCCTCTCTGAGTATAACTAGAACACATTCTAACATTCATTCCAACAACTGAAAAGACAAAATTAGTCTTACTATAGGGAAATATGGGCATTCCTCATGTCACTAAAATATGATCATTTAAAAAATTGTTTATTGTTAATATCATTCCATGTCTCACACTATATTTTACCTATCCTGGTACAATGCATAGCATTCCATGTCTGCCCACATGCCTTTGCTCAGGCCTTTCTTCATTCCTTAGGATCTATGGGATATTCAAGGAAGACTGACACCTGCAGTGTGAGGGCTTGCTGAGTGCTTGATAAGGCTGCCCATCCACCTTCAGTATCCACATTCACTCAATTCTTACTTTGGCTCCAAGAAGCTATAGTATGTACACTGTCCACATCACAGTAAACTGTCTCAGCAGACCAGCTAAACCAGGGTGAAGGTGACTGACAGCCCTTAAACCTGCCAGAGGGTTAGGAGAATGTTTACTCCAAACATGTGAAGACCTTCCCCAATGGAATGGGCAGATGAGAACAATTTGTTCCAATTGGCATGAAGGCAGTTAAAGCGATACTATGGCATGCTTAGAGATTGACTAGGCATCATAAACACATAGATCATCCACTGCACTGTAGGCCATCATCAGTCACCTTAACTTTTGTCCTGCCACTGGACTTTGATGATTCAGGAAAGAGAACGAGGCTGAAGACTGCAAACTCTGCCTCACTTAAATCCAATTCACCTGCGAGTCAAGGCATCACCTATGAAGTCATTGGTCCTTTTTGAAAAATGAAGGATGAACAACAAAACTGTCATTTCTAGAGTAAACTTCTTTCTTTTTTTTAAATATCAGATTTCTTTTATTGTCCCAAATTTTAATACCTGCCCATATGATGTATATAATGTACCCATATAAAAGAAGAAAGGGCCACTATTCAAAATGGTGCATTAAAAATAGACTAATTCATCATTCTTGGTTTTCTTGGTTTGATAATTGGATAGAACCAATGGTTTGTTTTCATGAGGGAGACTTTGGAACACTCACATATGTATAAATTCCTGTTCACCAACATGAACCTTAATAAAGTAGTTTGTTCCAGCAACCAGTTGACTTTTAAATTCCATAGTCTTAAAGACTGGAAACTTCCTGTTTTCTTTTTCTTCAAGCTGTGCCTTTACCTGGTCTGAGATCTGCTGCGTCTCAGCCGTGGCCGGCTTGGTGGCTGACGCTCCTCCGCGCATCATCCTTGCAAGTCCGGTGGCAGAGACACAGCCAAGTATACTTCTTTCTAACCTCTACATTTTAGAATACCTAGTTTCATTCATGTCTCAGGTCAAGCACCACCTCCTACATGAGTCATTTCCTGATCCCTTCCACATATATCTTTACATTCACTTACATGAAAATTAGTGTGTGTGTGTTTGTGTGTGTGTATAAACATAAACTTGTCTATGTATGTGTTGTTTTCCCCAACAGAAAATATTACCTTTGAGGTTAGTAGATGTTTCATTTGATTTTGTTTTATTGTATTCCCAGATCCTAACAAAGTGCCTGGTACATGGTACTTATTTAGTAAGTTCTTATTGTGGTTGAATGAATTAAAGAATGAATAAATGGAGACTTTTGACAGTGGGATTAGAACATCTACACTCAATGAATTAGAGAATCATAAAATTTTAAGATTGGAAGAAACTCCCAAGATGATCACATCTAACTAGGAGCGATTTCTTCAACCTTCTAATAAGTTATTAAGTGCTTGAATAACTTACTCAATAATGATAATCTTACCTCTTTCCAACAATTTTTCTTGGGTGACTGCCAAGTAAAATATTAGAAATTTATTTGCAAACTTTGATTTTGTCTAGAAGTATAATTCTATCAACTGATAAACTAACATTTATTTAATGGCTACTATGTGTCAGACAATTTGAAAGCAGCTAAGAATGCAAAATTAATAAACTGACAGATAGATAAATGAGCAAACAAACAAATGAATGAATGAATGAATGAATACATAATTGAATAAATGAAGCCTCTGATTTCAAGAAATTCTATAAAGGGAGACAACCTGTAAATGTGAAGGCATACAAAATAAATGCACAGAAATTAGGGGATACATTAGCGGGAGAAAAAATGAAAAGTCTCGTGTGGGAGGTAGTCTCTGAGCTGAGTGAAAAGTGAGGAGCAAACATGTTTGAAACATGGGAGATAGTCTGTGAAATGGCAAGTGGAGTGTTGTGTTTAAGAAACAACAATGGAACAATTAGGCTGGATTAATGGGTGAATAAAGGGGAGTGAAGTATAATAATTCTGGAAAGGTAGTTGGATGCAAGACATGAAAGGTCTTAACTCTCAATTAGGGGAGTGTGTATTTGCTCCTCGAGGAAATAGGGAGCCCCTGGAGTTTACAGAAAGAGACTAAAGGATCAGAACTGTGCTTTAAAAATATCTCTGGCAGCTGTGTGAAGGATAGATTGAAGAAGAGAGAAACTTGAGGCAGGGAAATCAATTATGAAGCAATTAAAGTAGTTCTGGTGAGTTCTATGATCAGACTACCTAGCTGAGACTAGGTTCTTATTCAAGTGAATGAAGTGAAGTATTATGGGGGTGTAATTGAAAAGACATGGCAACTAATTAAATATGTGGAGTGAGGAGAGAATAAGGCATCAAAGATGAATCTAAGGTTGTGAAACTGAGTGACTGGACGGGATGTCATGCCCTTAACAGAAGTAGAGAAGTTAGCAGAGGGGGAGGTTTGGTGAAAAAAAACAAAACAAAAAACATGAGTTTGGTTTTGGAGATATTACCTCTGAGATGCTTACAGGGTAGCCAGATGGAAATGTCCTAGAGTTGACTAGTGAGCTAAGCCTGGAGCTCAGGAGAGAAACCAGGAACAAGTTTTACAGATCTAACCTTGTTGGATTTAAGACTAAAATAGTTTGACGGCAGTGTGATCTAGTAAAAAGAATGTTAGGTTTAGAGTCATGGTGGCTAATTCCCAATTTGGGCTCTGCTACCTATTAGCTATATAACCTCATAAAATCACGTTTCCTGTCTGGCACTTCATTTTCCAATCTGTAAAACAAGGGTATTAAACTAAATATCCTTTAAGTTAGAAGGAATCTCTCTTCCAACTACAAATTTTAGGACTTTTTGTACTTCAAAAATTCAAAAATCAGGCATTCCTTTTATATGGCTATTCCTAGTGATGCAAAGGGCAACAGCTTCCACCCCACCTCCACTCCACCCTTATTGATTAGTAGATGGTATGAGTTCCTGTGAATAAAACAGTTTAATATCTGATGGTTAACCTTCTGGATTTGTGTTCCTCTGAACTTGGGTAAAATCTAACTTAGGTGACATACATATGCACACACACAAACATATAATATATATATATATTCATATATATCATATATAGTTGGTTGGTTGGTGGTTGTTGTCCTTCATTCTTGAAGAAGATCAAAATGACATCACTATGTTGGAGTCAAGGTACAGTGTGTCCAACTATGGCTCATCAGACTAATATGAGTTCAGAACACTGTAGCACAGTCAGGCACAAATAGTCCAAATAGTCCATATGAACACTTGGAGTGGATTTGCACATCTCACGTTACTTTTGAGCAATTCTGCTTTGATTGTAGGGCACAGTACCTTCTTCAATGCAGGCATGCCATGCCAGGTGGTCTTTTATTAGTGTGTCCTATGTCATGACATTTATTCTAAAGTTATTCAGAGAGACTGGAGAGTATCCTTGTATTGTTTCTTCTGACATTCATATGAGTTCCTTCCTCACATGAGTTCTCTGTTAAACAGTATTTCACACAAATGTACCTTTGGCAAGCATGCTTTTGTGAAATTTACATACAATACTGATGCATTTCTCCAGGCAACCAAATTTTGACATAATTTTCCAATATGTGTATGTATGTATGTATATATATGTGTGTGTGTGTGCGTATACATATATTCATTCAATCAGGAGACCTAGACTCATTTATTTTTTTCATAGTAGGACCAACAAGAGGGTGCATTTGGCTTGGTGTGGATTTTATAAGAAAATGATTTATCTCCACACCTTGATATAGGAGTTTAAAGGAGAAATAACCTTGATATTATGAACACTGTATCATTACTATTCTGGAGAAACAATGTAAAATGTTGAAAATCTGGATTCTGTATGGTCCTAAATCAAATGATATAGTCCCCATATAGAGGTTATAGGTCAGACAGCCAAAAATGTAGGCTTTGTGGTCATCCTGAGAAATGATGCTTTTCTCAGCTTCTTGCCATGAAAATACACTGAGCTCTAGAATATATGTTTCATATAGTCTGTGGGGCTAAAAGTGTGGGGAGAAGGTCTGTAATTGCTAGTGTGTAATAATAATCCCTTTGTTTCTCTAATCTAGAAATGTATATTCATCTTTTCATTTTTTAATGGTTGTCTTTTTTTTTTCCCATCCTATTGACTTTTGAGTGTTCCACAATACACTTAATATTAGTATTTGGCAAATAAAACTCTATTATCTCTAGTTAACACTCTCATTCATTGTCCTTAGACCTCTTTATTACAGTATTTAACTCAAAAGCAACAAAAAACTTTGAATCTTAGTTTTTAACTTTTTAATACATAAAGATTTTCTTCTTATTGTTTCAAAATTCACATATGCTGCAGTCACTCAATTAGCAAATAGCTCCAAAATTGAGACTGCATTTGCCAGTCTCAAACCTCTGCACAACTCCTGGGGACTCTATTTTCCTGTGTGGTTGCTTTTCTCAGGAATCAATATTGGACTCTCCTTACTTCCAATTCCTTCTAATCTGAATGCCTTCACTGTGAAGTAAAAGATTAATCTTTAATGAACTGAATGATTAACTTTTAGCAAATGGCCAACATGTGAAGGCTTAGTAGGATTAGGTGAAGGTGATATCTGAAGTGAGGCACAGTTTCTCTTCCAGAAGGAAACAGAGAATACTAGAGTTGAATAAAGCTGAAGTCACTTCTTCCAAGCTACAAGTAAACAAAATTTTTAAAAAATCACCTCTCCCCTCCTCCCATATCCAGATCTCCCTTATATGTTGTCTACCTGCATTGGAATGTGAGTTTCTTAACGGCAGAGGCTCTCTTGCTTTCTTGTATTTGCAACCCCAGTCTTCTGCACACTCTGTTATCCATCTGCAGGCATTACTTGGTTTCAACTCAACCTTCCTCAGACACCCTTTGACTGGAGGGGTTGAGGGTAGAGTACTAAATTTCTCCTAGAACTTTTCTTTATAGAGAAGAGAAATTAAACTTTCAGTTCACTCCACTTCCTTTCTATAGCTCTTCTGACTTCAATTCCAGAAAACAAAATTCCCTGGTGACCCCCACCCCATGCATTCTGACCTCACATCCTTCTTTAAAACTCCCTTTCGTGTGCATATATGTGTGTATACATTTTTTCCCTTATTTGTATCCCCATTGCTTAGAACAGTGTCTAGAAAATTGTAGGCACTTATTAAACATTTACTGAATTGAATTGAATTATTACAGCTCTTGACCCAAAATAAGCATAACACATACCATTTTATCATTCACACATTCATTTCAATCTGCCCTTTGCCATCTGGAATTGATTGACTAATTTCATATTATTTTTCTTAATGATATTTAAGGAACCCAAAACAAATCAAGAAAGTGGACAGAAGTAGTATTAAAGAGGGCTCATAGACTAAAGATAGTAGTTAAGCATTATGGTTTTATCCACATGTTTTTCTCTATTATATATATCTACATAATAGATATATATTTTTAAAAAAAATTCCAAATTCAGACTCCCCACTATAAATACTAGTGAAGGGCTGTGCCTCAATATCACCCAAAATTTCCACTTCCATCACCAAAAACTCAATATAAGAAATGCAATACTTTTCACCTATTACATTATATTGATTAATTCACAAGTCAAGATTACCCACTTGAATCATTCTTTTCTGTTTAAAGAGCCACTTCTGACTTTTTACAGGCCTGTATAAATTTTGACAGTAACTATTGAGAAATACTTTTGGTTGATCTCTAGTAGGTATAAAACCAGCATAATTACCCCTAGAGAAACCTAGAGATCCATTTTAGAGAATCAAAATAAGGCCCTGAATTCTTCTTTGGGATGGACTAAAAGGAGTAAATAAAGAATCAAACACACACACACATACATATATAAGTGTATATGTGTGTATACATGTATGTGTGTATATATATATATACATATATATAACGACTACTCTTACTTCATTAATTGCATAAATGAGTACTTATTACTATTAATCTGATACAAAAGGCTCTGAACTCTTGTTACCCTACTTTAATCTTTTTGTAAATAGTATTTTTTTCCAATTACTTGTCAAGACAATTTTTAACATTCATTTAAAAAAAAGAGTACAAAATGTTATCCCTTCCTCCCCTGCCACCTCCCTAAAATACTAAACAATTTGATATAGGTCATAAATGTAGCCAAAATCCAGAATAATCAGGTCAAGGAGAAAATACTGCAAGCAACCAGAAAGAAACAATTCAAATATCAAGGACCCACAGTCAGGATTATACAGGATTTAGCACTTCTACATTAAAGGATCAGAGGGCTTAGAATATGATATTCTGGAAGGCAAAGGAGCTTGGATCACAAACAAAAATCTACTACCCAGCAAAACTGAGCATAATCTTTCAGAGGGAAAGATGGACATTAAATGAAATAAGGAACTTTCAAACTTTCCTGATGAAAAGACTAGAACTGAACAGAAAATTCGATTGTCAAATATATGACTGAAGAAAAGCACAAAAAAGTGGGAAGGAAAAAAATGTTATCCAATAATATTAAATTGTTTACATCCTTACATGGGAAATGATACTTATAACTCTTAATAATCATATCTTTTTTAAACCAGATAGAAGCACTATACAAAGACTTATACTTTGTATAAGTTGTCTTTGATGTGAGGATAAAAAAAAATTAAGGAGTGAAAAAAAAGGATTGTACTAAGAGAAGAGTACAGGGGGAGGCAGAATAGGGTAAAATACATCATGTGAAGAGGTACAAATGACCTATTACAGTAGAAGGAAAGAAAGGAGTGAGTGAACATTGAATCTTACTCTCTTTGGATTTGGCTCAAAGAGGGAAAAATATACACACTTGGTTGGGTATGGAATTTTATCTTACCTTTTAGGGAAGTAGGAGGGGAAAAAAGAAAGACAAGGGAAGGGCGGTTGCTAATGTAAGGGAGGGCAGAAGTAAGTAAAGAAAGGGAGAGAGCTGATAGAAAGGAGAGCAGATTGAGGGAGGTGGTGTTCAGAAGCAAAGCAATGGTGAGAAGGACACAGTGAAAGGAGAGAGAAAAGTATAAATTGGGGGGAGAGAACAGGGTGGAGTGAAATACACAGTTAGTAATCATAACAGTGTATGTGAATGGGATGAACTCTAACATAAAATGGAAGCAGATAGCAGAGTGGATTAAAAACCAGAATCTTATAATATATTGTTTACAAGAAACATATCTGAAGCAGAGAGATATAATCAGAGTAAAGGTAAAAGGCTGGAGCAGAATATAATATGCTTCAGCTGAAATGAAAAAAAAAGCAGGGGTAGCAATTCTGATCTCAGGCAAAGCAAAAGCAAAAAGAGATACAATTCAAAGTATTAAGGAAGGAAACTACATCTTGCTAAAAGGCACCATAGACAATGAAGTAATATCAATACTAAACATATATGCACCAATTGGAATAGCATCCAGATTCTTAGAGGAGAAGTTCAGTGAGTTACAGGAAGAAAGAGACAGTAAAACAATACTGGGGGAGGGATCTTAACCTGCCCCTCTCAGAACTAGATAAATCTAGCCACAAAATAAACAAGAAGTAAAGGAAGTGATTAGCACTAGAAAAGTAAAATATGATGGACCTCTGGAGAAAACTGAATGGGGAGAGAAAGGAATATACCTTTTTTCTCAGTGTACATGGTGCCTACACAAAAATTGACCATGTGTACAGGCATAAAAACCTCACAATCCAATTCAGAAAGGCAGACATATTAAACACATCCTTTTCAGATCATGATGCAATAAAATTGCATTAAGTAATAAAGGGCCATGGAAAGATAGACTAAAATTAATTGGAAACTAAGCAATCTAATTCTAAATAATGAGTGGGTCAAAGAACAAATCATAGAAACAATCAATAATTTCATCAAAGAGAATGACAATAATGAGACAACATACCAAAACTTATGGGATGCGGTGAAAGCAGTTATTAGGGCAAATTTTATATCTCTAAATGCTTACATGAATAAAATAGAGACAGAAGAGATCAATGAATTGGTCATGCAACTAAAAAAGCTAGAATGAAACAAATTAAAAATCCCCAATTAATAACAAATTAGAAATTCTGATAATCAAAGAAAAGATTTATAAAACTGAATGTAAATTGTTGAAAGTAATAAATTGAACTAATAAATAAAACTCAGTTGGTTTTATGAAAAAAAAACCAATAAAATAGACAAACCTCTGAGGGCTAATTTTATTAAAAAAAAAAAAAGAAAGAAGAAAACCAAATTACCAGTATCAAAAAGGAAACGGGTGAATTCACCACCAACAAAGAGGAAATTAAAGCAATAATTGGGCGCTATTTTGCCCAACTGTATGCCAATAAATCTGGCAATCTAAGTGAAATGGATGAATATTTACAAAAATAAAAACTGCCTAGATTAGCAGAAGAGGAAACAAAATACTTGAACAACCTCATTTTAGAAAAATAAATTGAACAAGCCATCAATGAACTTCCTAAGAAAAAACCTCCAGGGCCAGATGGATTTACAAGTTAATTCTACCAATTGTTTAAAGAACAATTAATTCTAGTACTATATATACTATTTGTAAAAACAGGCAAAAAAGGAGTCCAAACAAATTCCTTTTATGCCACACTTATGGTGCTGATACCTAAAGCACAAAGAGCCAAAACAGAAAAAAAGAAATTATATATGAATTCCTCTAATGAATATTGATGCAAAACTTTTAAATAAAACATTAGCAAAGAGATTTCAGCAATTTATCACAGACATAATACACTATGGCCTATTAAAAACCCTACTGAGCATAGAAATAAATGGAGTCTTACTTAAAATAAGAAGCAGTATCCATCTAAAATCACCAGAAAGCATTATATGTAATGAGGATAAGTTAGAAGTATTACCAGTAAGATCAAGGGTTAAGCAAGGATGCCCATTATCATCACTATTATCCAATACTATACTAGGATTTTAGTTTTAGCAAAAAGAGTAGAAAAAGAAATTGAAGGAATTAGAGTAGGCAATGAGAAAACAAAACTATCACTCTTTGCAGATGATATGTTGGTATTCTTAGAGAATCCCAAAGAATCAACTAAAAAACTACTTGATATTATTAACAACTTTACCAAAGTTGGAGGATATAAGATAAACCCACATAAATCTTAAGCATTTCTATGTATTACCAACAAAGCTCAGCAAGGAAAGATAGAAAGAGAAATTCCATTTAAAATAACTATAGAGAAAATAAAATATTTTGGAGTCTACTCACCAAGACAAACCAAGTAACTACGTAAACATAATTATAAAACACTTTTCATACAAATAAAGTCAGATCTAAACAATTTGAAAATTATCAACTGTTCAAAGGTTGGCCAAGTTAATATAATAAAAATGAAAATTCTACCTAAATTAATTTACTTATTCAGTGTCATACCAATCAAACTACCAAAAATTATTTTATGTGACTAGAAAATAATAACAAAATTCATCTAGAAGAGCAAAAGGTCAAGAATATCGAAGGAATGAATGGGGAAAAAAATTAAAAGGAAGGTGGCCTAGCCATACCAGATCTAAAACTACATAAAAAGTGGAAATCATCAAAACTTTTTGGTACAGACTAAGAAATAGAGTGGTGGATTAATGGTATAGGTTAGGAACACAAGACACAGTAGCAAATGACTACAGAAATCTACTATTTTGATAAACCCAAAGATTTCAGCTTCTGGGATAAGAACTTACTATCTGACAAAAAGTGCTGGGAAAACTGCAAAGTAGTATGGTGGAATCTAGTCATAGATCAACATCTCACACCCTGTACCAAGATAAGGTCAAAATGGGTACTTGATTTAGACGTGAACATTGATACCATAAGCAAATTAAGAGAGCAAGAAATAATTTATTTGTCAAATGTATGGAGAACAAAAGAGTTTATGACAAAACAAGAGATAGAGAACATTATGGAATATAAAATAAATCATTTTGATTACATTAAGTCAAAAAGTTTTTGCACAAACAAAACCAATACAACCAACATTAGAAGGAAAGCAGAAAGCTAGGAAACAATTTTTTTTTTTCAACCAGTGTTTCTGATAAAGGACTCATTTCTAAAATATAAAGAGAACTGAATCAAATTTATAAGAACACGTCATTTCCCAATTGATAAATGGTCAAATGCTATAAACAGGCAGTTTTCAGATGAAAAAATTAAAGCTATCTATAGTCATATAAAATGCTCTAAATAACTATTGATTAGAGAAATGCAAATTAAAACAACTCTGAGGTAACACATCACACTTATCAGATTGGCTAACATGACAGAAAAGGAAAATAATAAATATTGGAGAAGATGGGAGAAAATTGGAACACTAATGCATTGTTGGTAGAGTTGTTAATTGATCCAACCATTCTGAAGAACAGTTTGGAACCATGCCCAAAGAGCAAGCAAACTGTGCATGCCCTTTCATCCAGCAGTACCACTACTAGGTCTGTATCCCAAAGAGATCATAATTAAGGTGAAGGGGACTCACATTTACAAAAAATATTTATACCAGTTCTTTCTGTGGTGGCAAAGAATTGGAAATTACAGGGGTGCCCATCAATTAGAGAATGGCCAAACAAGTTGTGGTATATGAATGTAATGGAACATAATTGTACCATAAGAAATGATGAAGAAATTCTACTATAAGAAATGATACACTATAATCAAGTAGGATTTATACCAGGAATGCAGGGCTGCTTCAGTATTAGGAAAACTATCAGCCTAGTTGACCACATTAACAACAAAACTAACAGAAATCATATGACTATCTCAATAGATGCAGAAAAAGCATTTGACAAAATACAATATCCATTCCTATTAAAAACACTAGAGAGTAGGATATGAACAGGCAGTTCTCAGATGAAGAAAGTAAAGCCATCTCTAGGCATATGAAAAAATGCTCTAAATCACTATAGATTAGAGAAATGCAAATGAAAACAACTCTGAGGTACCACATCACATCTATCAGATTGGCCAACATGACAAAACAGGACAATGATAAATGTTGGGGAAGATGTGGGAAAATTGGAACACTAATACATTGTTGATGGAGTTGTGAAATGATCCAATGATTTTGGAGAACAGTTTGGAACTATACCCAAAGGGCTATAAAATTGTGCATACCCTTTGACCCAGCAATACCACTACTAGCTCTGTATCCCAAAGAGATCATAATTAAAGTGAAAGGGACTTACATTTACAAAAATATTTACACCAGCTCTTTCTGTGGTGCCAAAGAATTGGAAATTGAGGAGATGCCCATTAATTGGGGAATGGCTGAAAAAGTTGTGGTATATGAATGCAGTGGAATACTGTTGTGCTATAAGAAATGATGAGCAGACAAAATTAAAAAAAAAACTTGGAAAGACTTGAAATGATGAAGAATGAAATGAACAGAACCAGGAGAACATTGTACACAGCAACAGCCACATTGTGAGATGACTGACTTTGATAGATTTGACTCTTCATAGCAATGCAAGAATCTAAGACAATTGCAAAAGATTCATGATGGAAATAGCTATACCCAGAGAAAGAAATATGGACTCTGAATGCAGATGGAAGTGTACTATTTGCTCTTCTTTTTCTTTGTTGTTTTGTTCTGTTGCTTCATTCTTGTGGTTCCTCCTATTAGTTCTAATTGTTCTTTAGAGCATGACTAATGGGAAAATATGCTAAACATGAATGTATATGTAGAACCTATATTGGATTGTACATTGTCTTGGGATGGGGGGAAGAAATGGGAGGGTGAGAAAATTTAAAACTCAAAATCTTACAGAAGTGAATGTTGAAAACTAAAAATAAATAATTTTTTTTTAAAAAAGAAATGGTGAGCAGATGGATTTCAGAAAAAAAAATACTAGAAAGACTTAAATGAACTGATGCTGAATGAAGTGAGCAGAACCAGGAGAACGTTGTACTCAGTAACAGCAACATTGTGTGATGATCAACTCTGATTTTCTCAGCAATACAATGATCCAAAACAGTTTCAAAGATTCATGGTGGAAATGCTATCCACATGCAGAGAAAGAACCATGGAGTCTGAATGAACATCAAGGCATAGGATTTTCACTTTTTTGTCTTTGTTTTTTTTTTTTCTTTCTCATGATTTTTTTCCCTTTTGTTCTGATTCTTCTTTCACAACATGACTAATGTGGAAATATGTTTAATATGATTGCACATATGTAATCTATGTAGATAGCTTACTCTTTTGGGGAGAGAGAGGGGAGAGAGGGAGAGAGAATAATTTGGAACTTAAAATCTTGCAAAAATGAATGTTGAAAACTATCTTTACATGTAATTGGGAAAAAATGAAATACTATTAAATGCAAAAAAAATAATATATCTACCAAAGAAAGATAAAACATATAAAGATGTTCATTGTCTATGATATCTTTTAGCAAGGTGCAGTTTTTTTCCTTGTCTCTTTTAATAAGATATTTTTTTAAAATTGTTTTCTTCATCTGAGAGAGTGAGACTGATGACTGCATGGCGCTTCCTAAATGAAATCCAATTCACTTGCTAGTTAAGATATTCCCCTTGTGATGTCATTGATCCTCTTCAAGAATGAAGGATGAACAACATCAACAACAATTTTTTTCTTCAGCTGAAGCATAATATAGTCTGCTCCAACCTTTTACTTTTATTCTGTGTGTCTTTCTGCTTCATATGTCTTTCTTGCAAACAACATATTGTAGGATTCTGATTTTTAATCCACTCAGCTATCCACTTCCATTTTATGGGAGAGTTCATCCCATTTCACATTCACAGTTATGATTATTAACTGTTTATTTTCCTCCATCCTACTTTTACCTTGTTTATATTTTTCCTCGCTTTCTCTTTTTACCCTGTCCCTCACCAGTGTTTTGCTTCTGAATACCACTTCCCTCAGTCTGTCCTCCCTTCTATCAGTTCCCCATTTTCTTGTCTCCCTCCCCTCTTACCTATAGTGTAAGATAGATTTCTATACCCAGCTTAGTGTGTATGGTCTTTTTACTTTGAACCAAATCTGATGAGAGTAAGGTTCAAGCAATGTTCACCTCCTTCTCTTCTTTCCCTCTATTGTAATAGATCTTTCACACCTCTTCAAATGATATAATTTATCACATTCTCTATCTCCCTTCCCTCTTCTCCAAGTACAATCCACTTTATCACCCCTTAATTTTTTATATCAGTCCTTTGAAGTCAACTTAACCCACATCTTTGTCTATGGATACTCCTAACTTTCCCAATAGAGATATAGTTCTTAAGAGTCACATCTTCCTGTGTGAAAATATTTTTCCCATTTGCCTTTTCATATTTCTCCCTAGTCTTGAGGTTGAAAACTGAATGTTCTGTTCACCTCTTTTCTTTTCATCAGGAATGTTTGAAAGCCACTTATTTTATTGAATATCCATTTTTTACCCTAAAAAATTAGCTCAGTTTTGCTGAGTAGTTGATTCTTGATTGTAATCCAAGATTCTTTGCCTTCCAGATATCATATTTCAAGCCCTCTGATCCTTTAATGTAGAAGCTGTTAAGTCCTGTGTAATCCTGTATATGATTCCTCAATATTTGATTTGTTTCTTCCTGGCTGTTTGCAGTATTTTCCCATTCATCTGAGAATTATGGAATTTTGCTATAATGTTCCTGGGAGTTTTCATTTGGGGATCTCTTTCAGGAGGTGATCAATGGATTCTTTCAATGACTATTTTAACCTCTGATTCTGTGATATCAGGGCAGTTTTCATTGATAATTTCTTGAAAAAATGCTGTCCTGGCTCTTTTTTTGATCATGGCATTAAGGTAGAACAATACTTCTTAAATTATCTCTCCTGGATCTATTTTCCAAATCAGTTATTTTTCCAATGAGATATTTTACATTTTCTTCTGTTTTTTTTCATTCTTTTGATTTTGTTTGATGGATTTTTGAGACATCAAAATTAGCTTCCACTTGCCCGATTCTAATTTTTAAGAACTATTTTCTTCAGTTACCTTTTGTACCTCCTTTTCCATTTGGCCAATTTTGCTTTTTAAAGTGTTTATTCAATGGAGTTTTGTATCCATTTGGTCAGTTTGGTCAATTTTACTTTCTAAAGAGTTGTTTTCTTTTTCCATTTTTTTTTTGTGCTTCCTTTTCCAAGCTGTTGACTTTTTTTTTCATGATTCTCTTGACTTTTAAAATCCTTTTGGAGCTCTTCTAGGAGAACTTCTGGGGCCTGAGACCAATTTGTATTTCTCTTTGAGGCTTTACATGTAGTTATTTTGACATTGCTGTCCTCTTCTGAGTTTGTATTTTGATTTTCCCTGTTGCTATAGTAGCTTTCTATGGTCAGGACTTTCAAGCTTTTTTTCCAGCCTATTTCATGACTTTTAAAATTGAGCTCTGCTCCTGGGACACCAAGGACTCTGTCCCAAGCATCTTGTATTAGAGGTCAGGGGGTTAGTTGCTGGATTTTTCACTAGGTGCATCTAGGTCTGGCAGTTAATCTGCTGCTCCATGGTCACCTGGCCTAGTCTAGCTGACTGCATTGGGGCCCATGGGTTTGCCAGGACTGGCCACTAGCTTGCTGCATTGGTCTGGAGAACTCACAGATGACCTTCTCTGCTGCTGACCTGTTGAGCCAGGTACACAGGGTTTTGGTTACTCATCTGTGGTGGGGTTAGGGGCCTCTAAATGGGTTGCTTGGATATCACCTGTACTGGGCTATGCTCTGCCTTTTACCTAATTGAGACAGACCTTTTCTGCAATCCTTATAAGTTATCTTGGACTGAAAAATTGTTTTATCACATTTTTTTGTGGGTTTTATCTCCGTATAATTTGTTTTGACTTATGATTTTAAAGTTGTTTTGAGGGAAATTGGGGAGACCTCAGGTAATTTTCTTCCTTTTCTCACCATCTTAGCTTCACCTGCCCTAGTTCAATCTTTAAAAAGGCATAAACATATCAAAAAAGCCATAGACAGGTATATTTGAATTCCATACTCAGAAATATTTAAGATACTCTCAAAATATTTGCCTTAGTTTCAAAGTATCAATATATCTGGAATTCTACTGGGTCTCCATTAAAATGTCACATGAATCCTCAAGCAAAATTCCAGAACTGATTATTAAATAGTATGTTTAGGAATTGTTAGGTGAGAAAGTGAAAATCAGAAGTGAATATAGATTTATTCAAAATAAGTCATACCACTAGACTTTCAAATTAGGGAAGTGCCATAGATATAGCATAGAAGAATTTGGGTAAGTCTTTCATATCATAATATTTGAGTTAGAGAAATGGGAACCAAATGATAGGAGAGTTAGGTGGGTTTGTAATTGATTGAATAGCACAAATACTGTTGGTTAATGTTTCAACGTCAGCCTAAACACAGGTCTTTATTAGCATGACAAACATCCACTTATTTTTCCTGATTCAACATCTTTTATTAAAAATTGAGAGAAAGACTTGTATAGTATGCTAATTAGACTTGTGAATGACAAAAAGCTGGGGTTTGGGGGATGACTAATATTAAGGATAATAGCAACGGGGCTCAAAAGATAACAATAAATTGGAATGATAAATCAAAAAATAAAGAAATAAAAAAGGAAGAAAAACATATTTTGTTCTTAGACTAAAATATAGGATAAGGTATATTTGGATTAGTAGCCAATCTAAGTAGAAGAAAAAATTATGAAAGTTTTATTTGCATAGAAACTCAATAAAAGCCAATAGTATGACAACACTTTAAAGAAAAAGCAAACAAAATCTTAGCATTAATACAAGTATACTGTCCATAACAAGAGAGCCAGTAACCCTATGTTAACTCTGTGTGTTTTTTATGCCATGCCTGAAGTATCATGTTCAATTCTGAGTACCATAGTTTAAAAGGGACATTGACAAATTATAGCACATTCAGAGCAATATACCAGAATGGTAAAAATTGTAAACTAGAATTCTTAGCCTAGATAAAAAAAAAGATAAGGAAGAGCAAATAGATATTAAAGATCTGCAATGTCAAAAATGTATTCAAATTATCCTTAACACCTCCATTGGACCCAACTAGGAAGAATGGATGACAGTAACAAAGAAATAGATTTTAAATAAATGTAAATATGCCATTTATTATGATGAGAACTATTAAGATATGGAATTGGTTGCCTATAAGTCTCTGAGCATAGGTATAAACATTTTTATGATATACACACATGTTATAAGTATGTATGTATATATACAAGTATATATACATATATATGTATGTGTGAATATATACATACACCATCAGGGATTATGTAGCGTGTACATAAGACTTTAGAATTGATGACAGGTATAGAGTAGAAGAGTCTAGATGAAGGGCACTGGCACATAGAGACAGCTGTAACATTTTATTATTATTATTATTATTATCATTAATTACAAAAGGAGGAGGTAAAAGCTGCTAGCAGGGAGAGTCTCAGCAAGCAGCCTCCATACCAATAGTGGACAGCATTTGGGGTGGCTGCAGTGTGTGGATTTTCCTCACGCACCCTCCTAAAGGGAAATTAAGTGAAGGGAAACTTGTCTATAGAGGCTGCAAGTAAAATTTTACAAGAAGCCTTAGGGATTTCAAAATTGAATCTGATGAAGTAGCCAGATGATAAAAGTCAAAGCAGAAGCCTCAAGTATTTAAATTTTCTATTATAGACAAGCACCAGACATCTTTGTAGCCAACACTGAACATTACTTTTGAGCACAGTTGTTATTGACTAAAGAAAATATGGAGTAAAGAAATTTTATAAGTAGTAACATGTTCTGCTGTTTCCTTTCACTTAATCTGAGTAAGAAAGGAAGGAAGAAAGGAATGAAGGAAAGAAGGAAGGAAGCAAGAAAGAAAGAAGGAAAGAAGGAAGGAAGGAAGGAAGGAAGGAAGGAAGGAAGGAAGGAAGGAAGGAAGGAAGGAAGGAAGGAA
>NW_020954687.1:14647517-14668684 GCF_900497805.2 Vombatus ursinus
GAAGGAAGGAAGGAAGGAAGGAAGGAAGGAAGGAAGGAAGGAAGGAAAACTAGAAGTAACACCATATCTTCAGGGATTGCCTTTTGCCTTATTTCTCTTCCCCAATATATTGCCACACTTATTCTTTTACTTTCATAGTATGTTTTATATTCACTATGTTTTCTACTTCCTTATCTTCCTGAAATACAACCCATCAAACTTACAGGAAAAATCTTTTGGTAATGAAACATGGTTGTCCTGAAGCCAAACTAGACTCCAATTGTGGAAAAGACAATTAGTAAATTGAAGTGCTTTGAATCTGTAGAAGCACCACAGGGGCTCACAGGCAGATAAACATTATGTAATTGTTACATAGATAGAGAAATGATACAGGGACATTGCAAAACATCTGTCTATCAGTCTTCTTGTGGGGACAGAAATGGAGAATTTTGTGCATTCCATTGTTAGTATAACATTTTTCCTCTCACTGTATGACAAAAATAATCTATGTCAATGTCACAGCTGCCACAACATTTTAACATTCTTTGGAGGTGAAATTCTCAGATTACTGACAATTAAAACAGTAAGTAAAGGAATCATTTCTGCTCTAAGAACATGAAAAAAGATAGTGCCAGAATGTTAATTACCTACAGCTCTTAATAGGTGGCACTTTCAAGAATCATTAGGCAAACTGCTTCATTGCATGAGCTTCATTATGTTTATCAAGGAAAAAACATTCATAATCATTTTCAATTTTTATTTTGAAACCATTTTACAGAAGCTCTACAATGTTTGTGGGGGTGGAGATAGATTCTCAAGGCATTCAAGACTGAGTGCTCTGTCCATGAATCATTTGGACTTTTACTAGCAATGGATTGAGGATACACAGGACGGTTGATGTTATGATACTCCATAAACAGCACCTTTAAGCACAGTCACGCACTGCTTGAGTGTCTTTGGTTGAAAGGAGTTTAGAAAACAGATTGGCTGTTACTAAAGTAGAACATCCAAGGCAAAAAAACAGTGGAGTCTTTCTCCTTGCCTGGTTTTACAAAGACACCAAACATTATTTAAAGGCCATGTGCTGCCTTCAAAGTATTTAATCAAACACCAAGTAGTAATTTAAAGTATGAAAATAAGTTTAAAGGAGTTTTTAAAAATCATTTCCCCTTTAATTTGGAAATAAGTTTCTTTTGATGAAATGAATAACTATAAGGAAAGTGATGATTGCCCCTACCAGGAAATACTTTCCCATATTTTGCATGTATTCGATCATGTAGGTGTATATCAAATCAATCAACAAGTAATTTTAACACCTTATTATAAGCCCAGCACTATGTTAGTTATATTAGAGATAAAAAAGTAGTATACCTTTATTCTTACCCTCAGGTAACTTGAATGTTGCTGGGAATCAGAAGACCTGAGTTGGAATATTTGTTATGATACTTATTGACCATTTTTTCTCAGACAAGTTCTTTAATCTCTCTGGAGCACAGAGTCTTCATCAATAAAATAATGTGCTAAGACTAGAAGATCATTAAGGTTCCCTTAAGCTATTCAGCTTCTAGATTCAAAATAATTAGAGAATCATAGAAAGAAATGCCTATTATACATGTGGATGTGCAAGCTATAAATTATACTATGATCCAGTGTAATGAAATTATTACCCTTCAGTTTCCAAATGTTATTGTTATCTCTTTATTCTTTATCACTCATAACTGATGAGATAGTGACATTCATGGCATTATTTCTAGTAATACAGTTGTATTAGATAACCTAGATATCATCATATGAGATAGATAGCACTTCACCTGTCCTCACCTCGATTATATATTCATCCTTCAGTATATGGTTCATATATTCATCTTAGTTTGGTTTTTGTGCTTGTTAGGCTACACAAAATTTATCTCAAAGAACTATAGAAGGGTATTTAGATGATGCAGTAGAGAGAATATTGAGTCTGCAATCAGGAGGTCCTCAGTTCAAATCCAGTTTCAGATATTTCTTAGCTACGGGGGCCTGGGCAAGTTATGTGACCTTTGTTGGATTCAATTTCCTCATCTGTAAAGTGGGAATAATAATAGCATCTATCCCCTAGGGTTGTTGTCAGGATAAAATAGGATAATATCTTTTAAGCACTATATAAACCATAAAACAGTATGTAAATCTATTATTATTTTAGCTATTACTTTTATAAAGTGAGAATTTTGGCTTCCTTGGTGATACAGGTAACTCTCCTCAGATTGAAGAGATTTGATAATTATCAAACAATAATGGTTACTTCCCCCTTTCCTATTCATATTTACTTGACTAATCAGATAGAGAAATGCTTTACTATCAGTAGTAATTGTTTTCCATCAAGGGTAAATAGTTTACTATAATTCAAAAGGAGACAGACCTAAGATCTATCTTTTTCCCAGCTTCCAAAGCCCTAAAGGAATTTAGGTACTTGTATTCATATTGAATATACTCCAAAGAGTAAAACACCCAGTTTTCATAGTTTCTTCTCACATATGTCCACCAAAAATATGTACATGTTGATAGAAAGAAGTTAGAGAACTTTTTATTTTTGTCTATGGATCTCTGTCTCCAAATACAGTACCTGACACATAATAAGTGCTCAAAAAATGTTTGTTAAGTGATTTATTAAAGGATTCAGAGGCTATTTGTGGTAATTTGTTATGTTTATGGAGGGCTACCTACCTTAGACATAGAAACTACATAAAAGTAGGTACTTTCCTCCATTGTGAATATAATGGTAGCCATCTGAATCAATCTAGTATCTCTTAGGTCATTTATTCTCTATATTGCTGTAAGGAACAATTCATTTTTCCCCTGAAAGTAGGATCCTGTCAGTGTCATATCACTCACCATTACTCCAATCTTTAATTTATTAGTGGTCAATGTTTAACATTCCTTGTATCCCACTGGGTATAGTCTTCAGGAAGAATGTTTTGGTCATGATTAAGTGACGCACATCTACTCTTGTAACTTCCTTCCTTACCTGTAAAAACAGGGGGGAGGGGTTGGATTCCATGACCTATAAGTCCTCTTCTAGTGTTAAATCCATAATCCTTTGATTTCCCCCAGCCACATAACTATATCTGCCAACTTTTCACTTCTTAAAGTCTCTCTTATGTGCTATGACCCCTGAATGTTGATATGAAAATAGACTAGTTTGCCATGTAGGAGTTGAAAAGAGCAGGGAAGAGGTAATTGGTCACTCCAATCAGAATTTTGACAATAGAGCAAAGTGGCATCCAGAATGCTAAGGGGATAGGGCCAAGGCTTAGTTACCCATATAAGTGATGGAGAGGGACAAACTTGTATTATCCCGCCATTAGCTAATTACTCTGGTGTTGTTGAATAAAGAAGAAGAAAATGATTAGACTGCTGGCTGGGTGTACTACAAGTTTATGTCACATGAATTCAATGAGACCCTCACTAAGGCAAAGCAATAATTCTACATGTTCCAATCAATTCTCTATCCCATTCACCACCATGACTCTTCTAAACTTCTTCATCCCTCCTGAAATGTCCTAATCTCCTTCTTCCTATATACTTTCAGCTGAAAACCTTGACCCATATCACACTGGGGGAAAAATGAAGCCATTTGCAGACAGCTTATGTCACATTACTAAGACACTTTCTGTCACTATTCCTCCTTTGTCCCATGCTCTGATGAAGTGACCATTCTTTGTGACAACAAAAACGCTTTGAAAGTCCCAATAATCCCATTCAATTTTCTTCATTAGATTGTCCCCTTTCTCACGCCTACTCTCACTAATAATATGTCTCCCTGTCTGCTGCTGCTTCCGTACTTCCTACAAATATGTCCATATTGTCTCCATCCTCAAAAAATACTATCACTTGATACTTCCATCTCTGCTCACATTATTTCTATATCTTCCCTCCCCTTTGAGGCCAAACTCCTTGAGAAGGCCTTCTGTAATTACAGTTTCCATTCCCTTTCCTCTCACTGTCTTTTTAACACAATAAGAAATTAAAGACATTTTCTCCAACTCAAGTCAACTGAAACTACTCTTTCTAAAGTTCCTAATAATCTCTTAATTATCAAATCTTGTGGTGATTTCCCAATTCTTTTCCTTCTTGATTTCTCTGAAGTTTCTAACACTGTCAATTATGCTCTTCTTGAAACTATGTTTAGGTTTTAGTGATAACAGCTTTCTCCTGCTTTTCATTCTACCTGTCTTTACACTCTTTCTCTGTTTCCTTTTCTTGATATTCATCTATCTCACACCCACTATGAGAGTTCCCTAATTGTCTTTCCTTGGCCTCTTTTTTTTTTCCCTCTGTACTATTTCACTTGGTAACATCATCAGGTCCCATGGTTTCAAATAGAGACTCCTTGCAAGTGATTTTCAGATGTGTTTTGTCCAGCCCTAACTTCTCTTCTAATCTCTGGAATCTCATCGCCAACTGCCTATTAGAAATCTGAAACTGAATGTCCCATAGACATCTTAAATTCAAAATATCCAAAACAACTCATCTCTTCCCCCCACAAAAAAAAATCCTCTCTTCAATTCCCAATTTCACTATTACTATCAAGGGTACCATCATTCTTTTTGACATCCAGACTCACAACCTAGGTGTTGTTCTTAACTTATCACTCTCACCTAACATATCAAATCAGGGCTCAAGTCCTCTGTAACATCTCTCAGATATGTCACTTTCTTCTTCTGAGACTACAACCACCTTATTGCAGACCCTCATCATGGCAAGACTGAAATGTTGCAATAGAATGCTAGTAGACGTTCCTACCACAAGTCTTTCCCCACTCCAAACCATCCTCCACTTACCTATCAAATTGACTTTCCTAAAATGTAGATCTGACCATATCAACCCCTCCCTCCCTTTAATAAACTTTAGTGGATGCCTATTACTTCCAAGACAAAACATAAAATATTCTATTTAGGTTTTTAAACCTTTCATAACCTGGCCCTTTCCTACTTTTCCAGTCTTCTTAAAATTAACTCCCTTTCATGTTCCCTTTGAATCAGTGACACTGGTGTCCTTGATGTTCCTTTTACATGATATTCCATCCTTGACTCCATGCATTTTTACTAGATGACTTCCAAGCCTGGAATTCTCTTTTTCATCTTTACGTCTAGCATCTCTGTATTCCTTTAATCCTCAACTACTAAAGTCAGCACCTCTGGAAGAAGCCTTTCTAAATTCCCCCTCAGTTATAGTGTCTTCCCTCTGAGACTACCTACAATATATCCTGAATATATCTTATTTGTACAAAGTTGTTTGCATATTGATTCCCCCATTAAACTCTGATTTGCTTTGGAGTAGATATTCTTCATTGTCTTTCTAGCACATAGTAGGCTCTAAATAAATACTAATTGACTGATAGAACCTAGCCCTGGCATAAAGTCCCAACCCAATATATATATATGTATATATATATGTATATATATATATATATGTATATATATATGTATATATATATATATGTAACTAGAAACATGAGTATACATAAAAGAACTATTACAATATGGAAATAGTGTGGGTTAAGAAAAGCCTAAGAGATAAACCTAGAAGAGGATAAGTCCACAAAAATAGAAATAACTCAAAAGGATAAAAGAAAGGACTCTAGGAATAGATCTAAAAATTAATTAAAATTTAAAAATTGAATATATTCTTAAGTAAAAAAATATTGAAAGAAACAATAGCTTACAACAAAAGATATAAAACATGACTTTAGTAGCAGCCTATTTGAAAAATAAGAACAGGGCAAATAGAACTAAATGACTCTATGTAGAAAGAAATATTAGAATAATGAGAAAAGGCTAATAAATAAGAAAAAAATGTGATCTATACTACAGAAAACAACTGACTTGGAAGATGGGTCAAGAAGACAATTGAAAAGTCATTAAAAATTAAGAAAATGGACAAATTAAAAAAAAGAAACCATTAGGTAGCATTTCACAAAATATTAAAATAATAGCCTCCATAACAATTAGAATCAGAGGGGTAGAAAGAATCTGCCAGTTACCTCTGAAAATTAACTCCAAATTAAAACATTTATAGTGGCTTCACCAAAATCCATACCTTCTCTTTCAGAAAATGAGTATTGCAAGCAGCAGAAATAATAGTTCAAGCACCAAGAAATCAGTCAATATCATACGAAATTATTTTGCAACTACTCTAAATCAAAGGAAATCTTAGACTATTATATAGCAAAAGGTAAATGTAAAAGGTTTAAAAACAAGAATAAAATATCTAGCAAATTTGATCATGTTACTACAGATGAAAATAGTATTTATTAGAAATGGGAATTTTAATGCATTCATGATGAAAATACCAGAGCTAGGTATTTTTTTTTCAAAATACAAAAAGGGGACACTGGGAAAGCAAAGAACTGGAAACAAAATGGGTACTTTGTTACAAAGTTGTCTCATAATTGAGCTTTTGGCCTGTTAGGTGTTGTGATTAAGTAACTAAGAATATAATGGTTTAATAACAAAAGCAGATATCTTGGCAGGAAAAGAAAGTTTTAGGGATTAGATAGTGAGTTCAGTGTTGCATTTTTTTGAGTTGGAGGTATCAGTGACCTCTCACTGTGAAAAACCAAGTAAGAAGTTAGAAATGACACCCTGAAGCTTGTTTTTCATCAGCATCTTAATTTCCTCATATCAACAGATAAGGTGAGCTTGCAAACCCACTATAATTTCATGTAGCTACTCTCCAGACTTTTGACAGTCCACACTCAAACAGGATGTTGGGACTTATTTTCATAGCTAACTTGCTTTATTATGTATTTAATATTTTATTTAACTCAGATGGATTACCTGAGTTATTAATAAGCATTTGTCACTGGTCAGTCCATAACTCAGGATCCTTCCCCTGACCCCACTGAGGCAAGGCATACCTATAGTACTTCTCAATTGTATTTTTTTCAAATCTTTTTATGGTTGTTTTACATTTCTCCTGCATACTGTGCAAGGTGCCACAAGAAAAATTCAAAAATTCAAGTGAAGGTGATAGCTAAAACTTATAGGAATACTTCATGATGCTCATTTGCCAGGAATTTTTTTTTTTATTTTTAACTTTCAAATCACTGCCAAGATTCTATTTTAGGTATGCATGAAAGAATAAATGCATATTCTGCTCAACAACCACCATAAACCCACATTGGAGTCTAAGCACCAAGGAGAGAAACTTATGAATTATAAGAATTAACCCAAGAACAAATAATAGAGGCTAAGGAAGTGGGTGGCCATATTTCACCTCTTGACTAGTCTGTTACCTAGGAAACAAAAGACCAAATGATTGCACAAATGACCCTATACCTGTGGATTTAAATTGATGAAATTATATAGGACTGCAGTCTATGGAGAATGAGTAAGGCAAATGTCAGAATGGCTGTTTATTAGGCAAAACAGAAGAATTTAAAAGGTTTATCTTAATGTGGATGAATTTTTTTAAAAAAATGTTTATTATTCATGTCTACAGGTTTTATTATCCTGGTCCCTATCCTAACAAAGCACTAGTACATAAAATCACTAGCCACCTACCCTAGTGACTATTTACCTTTTATTTAAGCATTGCTATATTAGAAGCTAATCACTAACTCAACTCTAGCTCCCATCAGTGGGGCTTAACTGGATTCCAGCAGACATCCAGATGGTATCAGTAGGACGTCATTTTGACTAGTAGCAAAGAGTTTATTAATTGTCCTTTGTCTGGGGATATCCACAAAGGCAATCCTGCTTAAGAAAACACAGAGTGCATGCATGGTGTTTGACAAATATTTCTCTCATAAATTTTATATCCTATAAGAACCTGGCAATGCATTACCTATGATAAGCATAACAACCCTCTGTGAAAATATTAAGTAGTCACTAAAAGGATAAAAGTATTTTGCCTCCTCTTGAGAAAATAAACATGGAATCCTGATAGAAATATTTGTAACAATTTAAAGTACATGTCTTTCCATAGAGAAACAATTGTCTCTGAATTCTCAAACAGGATAATGCTACAACCAAATGGCATCAGGAATTTTTATGGTATATTTTTTCTGTTCTTAAAGTTTCAATTGTTACTTTTCAATGTAATGAATATGTTTATGAGTTACAAATGATAATGAGGCTAAGTATTACAATAATTGTATTGAAGCAGCAAAAAAGTTTCTGTGTACACAGAGTGACATATATTTTTAGTAAATGTTGGTGATATGTTAGCTGGTGATAATTTAGGGAGGAAATGAAAAATAATTAATGACAGCTTATAAAAGCTACTTTGTAAAATTCCCTCACAAGAATGCGAGACTGATATACTTTTAGAATTCTAATATAATAAAAGCGTAGAGGATTTTAAGGAATACCTCTATTCATTCAATATAAAAAGGGAATATTTACTATACGCAAATTGTATTAGCAATGCCTTCCGGTCAGCCTGAGAATATACAAAAATGTATAAAATAGAATCCCTACATTGAAATCAACTTTGTTGATACATGTTAAATTCTCAATGAAGAAAAGAAAGGCATAAATGAGAATGTACAATGTTCTTTTGGCTCTCCTCACTTCATTCTGCATCACTTCATATAGGTCTTTCCAAGCTTTTCTGAAACCACTCCACTTGCCATTTCTAATAGCATAATAGTATTTCATCACAATCATATACCACAACTTGTTTAGCCATTTCCAAACTGATCAGCATGCCCTCAATTTCCAATTCTTCTAACCCCACAAAAAGTTGCTATAAATAATAAAGATCTTCTGATTTCTTCAGATGAGAAAAAAAATTAAAACTTTCCATTTCCTTGAATGTTCCCTAGAACTTTTTTATTTCTACTGTAAGGGCAAACTATGTGGTTCAGTGGATAGAGTATTAGACTTAAAATCTAGAAAACCTGAGTTTGAATCTTACCTCATACACTTAATAACATTTGAACTTTAACAAGTCACTTAAAACTCTCTCAGCCTTCGTTTGATCATCTGCAAAATAAGGATAATAATAGCACCTCCATCACAGGGGTATTGTGAGGATCAAATAAAATGGCACACTTTGAAGACCTTAAAGTACTCTATAATGTGTGTCATTATTATCATTTTCTTATAAAGACTATAGTCTATTTTGCACAGTTAATTACATAGATATTTTATTTAGCTTCCAAGATGGAAAATTATTTGAGAACAGACATTGTCATTTTTTTTGTATCTTTTATCACTTAGCTCATTGATAATCTAGTCAAAATTGGAGTGAGACCTGTAACAGGGCTTACTTGGTAATGATGAATAGGTTATATGCCTCACCCACCTATAACCAAACAGTTCCTTGCATTCTGTAAATCTAGTCCTTGACTGTTACAGAAGAGCAGGGACCAGGCATTTCATCTTCTTCCAACCATGGTTGTTCCTCCTCTATTTCTCAGAAATCACTAATTTAAAAAATTACTGCCCTATTTTAAAAATGCTGCTAATTTTGTGGGGTTTTAGGTAGTCTGAATCTTTGCTGAAGCAATTGTCTCAATTGATATATTTAAAGATTCCCTGGGAAATTCTAAGTAAACAGTTATACCATCAGTGAATGCAGATGGGTTTTCTCCTCTTTCACCATATTTATGACTATGTCTTTCTCTTGTCTTATTGCTACTGCTAACATTCATAAGTTTCTATCAAATAATAATGGGAAGAGTGGGAATCCTTGCTTTACTATCACATCTGTTTGGAAAAATTCTAGCACATTTCCATTGCATGTCATGCTTGCATTTGGTTTTAGACAAATATGTTGTATGTTATTTAAAAAGGTCCCTCTATGCTACTACTTTGAGGGGTTGCTGGTTTGTTTGTTTACATAAATATGTACTATAGTTTTTCAAAAGCTCTTTCTGCATCTTTTGTGATACTCATATTTCAAGATGGTTTTTTCCAAAAGATTAATTAAAAATATAATTTTCCTAACATTGAGCCATCTTTGCATTGTTGGCTTAAATCCAAGTTGATCATAAAAAAATGATCTTTTGGATGAATTGCTTTAGTTTGACAGGATTTTATTTAAAACTTCTTAATCAATATTCATTAATGAGATTTGTTTATAGTTCTTCTTTGCTCTATCCTTTCCTGGTTTAGGTATTACAACCATGTTTGTCTCAATTTTTGAGAACAATTTATAAAAGAATAGTATTTAACGTTTGATAGAATTTGCCTATAAATACATTAGGTACAGGGGGATTTTAATTCCCTTTGAGAGTTCATTTTCACCCAATTCTATTTACTTTTCTGAGATTGGAGTATTAAAGATCTCTATTTGATCTTCTGTTGTTTTGGATATTTTATATCTTGAATGTATTGCTCAATTTCTTTTGAGTTCTCATTTTTAATCATATAATTGCATATATCAGGTTCTGATAATTATTTTTTGTTTCTTTGGCTTTCATTGTTACTTCACCTCAAGCATTTGCTATTTTGTTGATTTGAATTTTTGCCCTCCTCTTTTTAAATAGATTAGATAAAGACTTTTAAATTTTGTTGCATTTTCAAAGAATTAAATCTTAGTTTTAACATTTCTATAGGTTTTATTTTTGGTCTC
The DNA here is from genome assembly GCF_900497805.2 of Vombatus ursinus. Taxonomy (NCBI): domain Eukaryota; kingdom Metazoa; phylum Chordata; class Mammalia; order Diprotodontia; family Vombatidae; genus Vombatus; species Vombatus ursinus. The sequence continues at coordinate 14,658,060 of NW_020954687.1, forward strand.
CAGTTATCTCTTTCTCCTCTAAATTTCAATAGCTCCTCTTTTATGCTTACTTTGGGTTTCCTTATTTTTTGGCTCTCTTAGTGTATATTCTTTTCATAAATCTGCTCCTTTTTCTTTTGGTAATGTATGATTTTTAGGGACATACTTTTTTCCTCAGAATCCTTTTGGAATGTTTTAACTCAACCCCAAAGCTTTTGGCTTGTTATTTCATCATTATAATTTCCTTTTACATAACTATTATTTGTTTCTGTGATTTGTTCTTTGGCTCAGTAATTATTTATGACTTCATTATTAAGTCTCCATTTGGGTCTGTATCTTTTGTTTGTGTTCCCTGAACTGACTATTTTTATTGTTATAGTCTGAAAAATATGTGTTACTATTTCTTCTTTTTTTGTATGCATTTGAATATATATGTGCATATATATAATCTAATGCAAGGTTGTTTTAGTAATAGTTCTATGTGATGCTGATAAATACATATACTCTTTAGCAATCCCATTTATAAGATGTCATAAGGATTTTTGTAGCTAAGTCTTTCACAGTTGGTTATTCTTAGAATATTGCTGTTGTGTACAATGTTCTTTTGGCTCTCCTCACTTCATTCTGCATCACTTCATATAGGTCTTCCCAGGCTTTTCTGAAACCACTCCACTTGCCATTTCTAATAGCATAATAGTATTTCATCACAATCATATACCACAACTTTTTTAGTCATTTCCAAACTGATCAGCACGCCCTCAATTTCCAATTCTTCTAACACCACAAAAAGAGTTGCTATAAATAATTTTGTGTATATAGATCCTTTTCCTTTGATCTCTTTGGGATACAGATCTAGTAGTGGTTATGGCTGGATTAAGGGTATTCACAGTTTTATAGACTTTTTCAAGTAATTCCAAATTGCTCTTCACAATAGTTAAGCCAGTTCACAAGTCCACCAATAGTGCATTAGTTTACCTATTTTTCCACTTCTCCTCCAGCATTTGTCATTTTCCTTTTCTACTGTACTAACCAATCTGACAAATGTGAGGTATATCTGAATTGTTTTAATTTGCACTTTTCTAATCAATAGTATTTTAGAGCATTTTTTTCATATGACTATAGAAACCTTTGATATCTTCTTCTGAAAACTACCTGTTCATATTCTTTGACCACTTATCAAATGGGGACTAGCTCCTATTTTTATAATTTTGATTCAGTTCTCTGAGAAATGAGGCCTTTGAGAAATGAGAAATTTGCTGTAATTTTTAGACCTCATTGTCTATGGTACCTTTTTGTAAAATATAGTTTCCCTGATTATCTCTTTTAATGAGATCTAGTTATGCTTTTCTAGTGCCTGAGATCATGTTTCCTTAATATTTTTAATCTGTCTGTTTTGTTGAGGGTATTTGAAAAGCAAATAATATGTTTGTGTGTCTTTTTTTTGCATACATACTTCAAATGCCACTCTTATTGACTAATCATCTATTTTCATTGATGATTAGGTTTAATTTTGCAAAATATTACATTTTGAGTTACATTTTGAATTCCTTTACCTTCAAGAACATAGCATTCCATTTATTTTTGTTTTTTTCTGACAGGTGTAGAATCATCTATACCTGGGCAGCTAGATGACACAGTGGATGGATTGCTGGGCCTGAAATCAGGAAGACTCATTTTTCTGAGTTGAAATCGGGCCTCAGGAATTTACTAGGTGTGTGACCATGGGCAAGTCACTTAACCCTATTTGCCTCAGTTTTCTCATCTGTAAAATGAAGTGGAGAAAGAAATAGCAACCAACTCCAGTATCTTTGCAAAGAAAACCCCAAATGGGGTCATGAAGAGTCAGACACAACTCAAAAATGACTGAATAACTGAAGCAGAATCATATCACATTCCAATGTTATTTTCTTTATATTTGAAAGTTTTTCCTGGTATTTTGGTGGTCTAAGTTAGTGTCTCTACCTTTTGTAGACGTGGGTGAGTTTGGAGTGTGTGTTCTGGACAGTTTCTGCCATTCTAGTGTTCATTAACTAGAGGACACCTACAAATAGTGCATGGTCATCCCCCTTCTACTTCACTCTCCTATTCATGTGGTCGGGCAGAATTGAGGTCTGCTCCTGGTTGCAATAGGATGCTGGGGGAAGAGGAGGCACAGAGTGTACTGGCAGAGACTACAGCAGAAGGGAAATTTCTAAGAGCATGCCAAAGCACAAACCTATGTTTCAGTTTGTGTGCCCTGCAATAGTGTGTAGGTTGAGTAGTTAGGGTTCTGAATGAATATGAGCTTTCTCCATTGTCTTTTTATAAGGCTGTTATTTTGTCTGACTTCTTCATTTCTTTTCCCATATAGAGATTTGCAACTGCTCTATGTTAGGTATATAATTCCTGTTTGAAGAATTCGTTGCAAATTAGTGGGCAATAGAGAAAACATTTAGTCCTCTATCTAACTGGTCATCAACCCAGTAATCCAGTGTATTTTAATTAGTATCTGTACAATAGAGGAGTCAGTCTCATTGCCCTTTAAAGTCCTTCCAGTTTATAATTCAAGTTCCTATGATCTTTCTGAAAATCTTTCATTTCTACCAGTATTACTAGAATCATGTAGCTAATACATACCATTTTTAGACGTACAAAGTTTACTATTTTAAAAGTGAATTCAAATCTTTAACTTACATGGTATGTGAGTGCAGAATGTTAATTCTAGAAGAGTCATTAGAAAAAAAAACCTGAAAAAAATGATTCTTGGAGTTGGGAAGGATCTTGAAGGTCTTCAAAAACACCAAATAACTTCAGTAAAGCAAATTATAGGTCAAACTTATGTTTTGATACATTTTAGTAGAGAATACAGTCTTGTGCTTTCACTGTTGAAGGCAAAAAACCTGGTGAGACATCTCCTTCTAAACAAGAAAATTGGTGTAACTCTTCTGCAGTTTGAAGTCTTGGAGAATTGCTTGGATCGGTGGGAGACAACATGAGTTGTACACAGTCATACAGCCTGTATTTGTCAGGGGCAAGATCTGAACTGGCCCTTTTTCCCTCCTAGCTTGGCCTTTGTTCACTCACCATGCTGCTTTAAATAAATGTCGTATATGTAATAAGTATCATTCTATTTCACAGTCAATTAACAAGCTTTTCATAACTCTTACTATATACCAGGCACTGCAATGACATGCTGGGGACACAAAGAAAGGCAATAACACAGTTCCTTCCCTGTAAAGGAGCTTGTACTCTAATGCTAAAAACAAAATGCATTAAAAAAGATGTACATATTATCGATAGAAAGCAATCTCAGAGGGAAGGCACTAGCAGTAAGGGGTGAGGAAAGACCTCTTGCAGTAAACTGCAATGAGCTGAATCTTGAAGGAATTGAGGAAAGGTGTGTGAGGAGCAAGATAATGTCATGCATGGAGAAGAGCCAATGAAAAGATGTTGAGTCTTCAAATGGAGTGTTCTGTGGGAGGAATGTCCAATAGTTCAGTGTAGCTAGATTATTGAGTACATGGAAAGATTAAGGTACAAGATGACCAGAAAGACTGAAGAGGAACAGGTTGTGAAAGACTTTAAATGCCAAAGAAAGCAATTTATTCTGATGGTAATAGGAAGTCTTTACAGTTTATTGAAATGGGGAGGAGGCTGACACGATTAGACTTGTTTTTCAGGAAAATAACTTTGTCATTGAAGTGGAAGATAGGTTGGAATGGGAAGAGATGAAGTAGGAAGGCCAACCAACAAGCTATTGCAGTAGTTCAGTCATGAGATGATGAGAGCTGGCACTAGGATGGTACCTGTGAGAGTGGAGGAAAGGAGATACATACTCAAAATAGGAAGGTAAAAATGAAACGACTGAATATTTGGTTGTGCATGACTGTAAAGAGCCAATGATGCCACTAAGACTATGTGTGGGTGACTAAGAAAATGCTTGTACCTTTAATAGGAATAGGAAAGTTGGAAAGAGGAAACGGTTGGGGCTAAGAGGAAATAATAAGCTCTGTTTTGAATATCTTGAATTGGAGAATTGCACCTCTATAATCCAGGAGCACTGTCCTTGGGAGAATTAATCCATTTTCATTGTTATGAATGCTCCAAGACCCAGCCATTGTGATTGGTGACTGAAGGCAAATTCACCTAACCTGGTCTCAGACCACCAGCTATGATTCACCTTCACATTCCATCCAGCTGTCCTTGGAGACTATCTTGCCACTAGCTGTTGCGAACATATCCTCCCCACTCTCATACTCTGTCTTCTACCTCTTGCTCTGGGGACAGTAATCAGATCAATAATATCATTGCTTCTGGAGTTTCAGGTTAAGTGCCTGCCCTATTGATCAATAGAAGTCCAGGCTAGACACTGGTCACCACTCCTTTTATATACATTGTCTTTCTGTGTTACAATGTAAACTCTTTTAAGGCAGTGATTAGATAATTATTTTGCATTTATATTCCCAAACCTTTGCTTAAGTAAAGGCTTACTTTTTTGTTAATTCCCAAATAATTTTATTCCCTAAAATTGTGATGGTAACAAAACACTTGAGATGTACCTAAACAAAGAATGACTAACTGCCCGAGGAGAAAGGGAGAAACTGTAAAAATAATATAAAGGTTGCTATTCACAATTCTCTTGAAAATTCTATAGATAAAATTATTTGGAACTTAAGTCCCAGCTAACCATGAGAAATATGACACAAGGGTTACAAGGGATAATTATGTATTCTCATGTTTGAGGCCCTTATGAATGGAATGACATCATTTTCAAGGGTTGTTTTTCTTTATTGCCCCTGAGTAAATTGGATGGAATCTGCCTGTTCAGAAAAAAGCTTTGAAATAACCTTGTTGCTGACAGGTTTGGGTTTTCTTTAGTTAAGGGGCCGTTTTTTATTTATTTGTTCATTTACTTCACCTGCCATTCAATTCTTCATTTTTTTAAAATTTTATCTTCTTATCTCAAGTCAGGAATACCTTTACTGAATTTTCATTTTATTCATTCAGGTTGGAAAGCTTTTTACTCATGATCAGAGAGATGTGAAACAATTTGCTCTGGGGATGAGCCCTGTGTGAAAATCAGGTTTTTTTTTTTATTGATTTTGAAGTCAATAAAACCGTTTTCTTCCTTCAACCTATGGGTTAAGACTTGTCTTAGCAAAAATAATCAGCTATGACAATATTTAACAATTAGAATTATTTTCTGTATTTAATGGAAATCAATCAACAATCATTCTATTATGCAACTACCAGAAACTGTGCTAGGTGTTGTTGCTAAAAACATGAAAGCAAATCAGTCCCCTCTCTTAAGGAGCTTAAATTCTACTTGGGGTGAAAAGTGAAATGAAAGTTATTAACAGATAAGTAAACAGAAGATACACACACATAGACAGACAGATAGATAAATAGATAGATAGATACAGATATATACATCTCTGTCTTTCTATGTTTCTGTCTGTCTGTCTGTCTCTCTCTCTCTCTCCCTCTGCATCTCTCTTCTCATCTATCTATCCAACTATCTATCTATCTATCTATCTATCTATCTATCTATCTATCTATCTGTCTATCTATCTATCTATCTATCTATCTGTAAAAAATTATAGTGCAAGAAGTGGGGGGAGGGACAAACAAACAACTGAGAGACTCAGGAAAAGACTCTTGAAGGAAGCAGAAGTTGAACCTCACCTTGAAGGGAGTTAGGGCTTTCTCAAAACAAAGAGTAAGAGGGAGAGTATTCCAGGCATAGGAGGTATATTGTACAAAAACATAGGGATGGGTCATTGATTTTCCTATGTGAGCAACAGCAAGTAAGCTAGTTTGATTAGTAAGAAGATGAGTAATATGTGCATAACTTGGAAAAGCAGTATGGTGCCAGATTGCAAAAGACTTAAATGACAGAGAATTTTGTATTTTATCCTAAGAGCACCAGGAAGTCATGGTCATCTGTGTGCACTTGGAATATCAGTGGGCAGTTGTATAAAAGATACGTCAGAAAGCAGAGAGCCTGAGTCTATAGACATCCATTTGGAAGTTACTGAAATAATCCAGACAATAGGTGACAAACATCTGGCCTAGGATGATTGTGGTGTTAGCAGAGAGAAGGAGATGGATGGTTGATAGTTTCAGAAACCAGAATCAATAAAATTTGAAACTGATTGGAAATACGGGTTGTGAGAGTGAAGAATCAAAGATGACAGCTAGGTGGTAAACCAAGGTAACTGTTCGTATGATTTTTAAAGGTCATCTAGTCTGATTATCTCATGTAGAAATCCATTTTATAGCATCCTTGACAGGTGGTCATGTAACATCTACTTATATACCTCTTGTGACAAGGAGCTTATTATCTCACAAGACAACTCACTGCATTTTTGAACATCACAAATGTCTAAAAGTTCTTCTTCACAATGACCTTAAATCTATTGTATAACTTCTACAGCATAGAGACAATATGGTGCAGTGGGAGGACTGGGTATGCGGGGAGACCCCAGTTTGAATCTTAGTTCTGGCATATACTATATGAACATGAACAAATTATTGAATCTCTCTGAGTCTTTGTTTCTTTTTCAGCAAAATGGTAATATCTTGTCCATGTATTTCACATGAGATAAGAAGTGTCATGTGCCAGGTGAGTCATACTGCCACAACCTTGACTTCCAGCTCCTGTCCAACCCTGATGGATACAACCCAAGACACTAAACCAAAGAGCAGTGGGAGTAACAGTGCCCTCCAAAACCACAAGCCTGTTTATAACCTGGCCACCATTGCTGTTGCTGAAGATAACAATCTCTGCCAAGAAATGGTCCATATTACCATTTAACACTACCAACAACCAATGACCAACTACCTCTGATAGGCAGGTAAGCTAAAGAGTGTCAGGAATGCCAGTGTTTACCAGACTACTAATCCTGCTTCCAGTCCAACCCCCAGAACCATTACCCCAGGAAGTAACCACTTTAGATGCTACCTGGGAATTGTTTGCACAGGTACTGCATGTAGCACCCACCCCCTTAGTAACCACAACTACTGATAAATCAGAAAAAAATGTTTTTGACACCAAAATCCATGGCACCATCACATGGTTCAAAATTAGACATACCTATGATTTTATCAATGGGAATAACATTTAAAAAGGATGTGATGCCATCTGCTTTGCAGAAGGACCATGGTATTTTTCCATCACACTTGTAGTATGTGTTCTCTCTTCCATTAGAATTCGAGTTCCTTGAGAATAAGAACTGTCTCCACTTTTCTAATTGCATACTCAGCACTTAGAGCAGTACTTTCCACATAAATAAGTCATTAATATAGGTTTCTTCACCCATTTATTCACAGGGTTAAGGAATTGCTTTGCAAATCCTAAATCAATACCTGTAGGTTATCACTCCATCCCTTTGTACTGGTTCTATATGCCATACAGAATATATTTAATCCTTTTTCCAAATAATAATCATTTAAATAGACACAAATATTATACACATTTTAGGTCTTCTCTTGATAAATATCCTTAGCTCCTCCAAATGTTTTCCAAATTAAAATGATTTCTAAATGATTTGCCTTTATTAACAAGCTAATGGTCCAAAAATAATTCTACTAGAATCTGGGAATTCTTATCTAATTATGAATAGCCCATGCCTTTTTTTTTTTAACAAATTATTGTTTTCCTCTTTGGCAAAATGGCCAGGCCACATCTATAAGGTTTAAGTTTCTCCTCCCCAGACTATCAACCTCTCAACACCACTAAATAGTTTTGTAACATATGGAAAGGGTGGAGATCTGGGACTGGGAGAGCCAGACAAGAGAAGCAAAGAGTAGGAGTTAGGCACAAGTAAGGGCAAGACATAGAATTACTACACTAAGGGATTCTCAATATTGAGACAGGCTTCAGTAGAAGCAGGAAGTTTATCATATACTTTTGCTGAGGAAGGAACAAATCTTACATATGTTGTCTTTACTGTGGCACAGAACCATTAGGGAGTTAATAAAGGTAGCTACCAAACCTGATATGTCCAGACACAGCCAACGCAGGCCAAAAAATTAGCAGAACTGGTTTGTTTATTTGTTTCTTGATGACAAGATTTAGAAATATCAATGCTCTATCTGCTGTTTCAACTGCTCTTTCTTCTTAGTTTTCATAAAATGTTATGTAGGGAGGGTACTTATCTGCTGTTAGCAAGTGTGTCAGTCTCTAGCCCACTAATAAAAGGAGTACTATAAAAAAAATACATTAAGAGAGCTAGAAGGGAAAGGCAAGAAGTTTGGCAAGGAACAATGGACATTTGGTGCAGCAAACACTGGAAACAAACTTTAAAATTTCCAGAACAAATTCAGAAATGTACAGTAGGTACTTCTCACACAGTAGCACCACCTGCCCTTTGGGTAGAATGGATATTTTGATAGTACTTATAATATCTGGAATGGAGGCAGAAACATAACAAGTTGACAGGTAATTTGCAAGTTAATACTGATTCATCACAACATGAAAGCAGGGTATCATGTCTAATTAATACCTGTACTGAATTCAATGTGTAGATAATTTGTTTTTTATTTATTCCCATCTATCTTGAACACTTGAATTCTCCTAGTTCACAGTGGGATATCAGTTGATATCTCCTAGACACGGCAGTTTGGGCATTGTCACTCCAAGATGACATAAGTGACAGGCGACCAACACTTGAAATTGTTCTAAATGAAGTAAAATTATTGACTCTCTAAATACTTTCTCTAGAAAGGAATTCAGGCTCATTTTGTCTATCTTTAAAGATCTTTTACTAAAAAGATGTCACAAAAATTACTTCTATATATAGTTACTTAAAAAAAATCAGTGGGTAGCTACTTTTTGAAGATTTGTCTGGACAATTTTTTTGGGGGGAAATTAAAGACAATCATATTTTATTTAAATTAAGTGAATAATAAAGAAGAAAAGAGACAGGAAAGGGAAACATTTTTTTCTTTTACATACAAAGATATCACTTTCAATAAGTTCTTAAAGAGTACTTTAATAATAATAGTGGCTTATACATATGGTTCTTCAAGGTTTTCAGAAGTGGTTTATATATGTCTCATTTGATCTTCACAACAGCACTGAAGTAGTTGCTATTATTATCTCCATTTCAAAAATGAGGAAACTGAGGGCTAGAGTAGTTAAGTGATTTCCCTAGGTGACACATTTAGGAAGTATCTAAGGTAGGTTTTGAACTCAAGGGAACTTCACCTTGTCTGATTAACTGATTACATGGCATGAGATAAGAAAAAAAATGACAAAGAAAAGAGAGTCTAATTTTGTCAATTTTTTTTCTCTTTTGGCCATGGTCCATAGCTCACAGTAATTTTATTGAGTGTTCAACTTGGGCAGTTATGAATTAGTTTGACTCAAAAAAAGGTAAAACCCTTCTCTTTTTGTTTTAGCTAAAAATATTGTGAAAAATTAACATGCAAATAGATTTAGATAACTAATAGCCCTCTCAACACAACTCACTTTTAAAATTCGTGAAGGTGTCTATCCTTTATAGAAGGAGGGACCTATTAATGCAACTACTACCAATACTAAAAATAAGAACAGAACACTGACTATATTAGTTAATTTACCAACTACTTCTTCAAGAAAAGTATGTTTGAAACAAAGCAAGAATGTGCCTAGAGAGGCAGTGTAGTATACTGTCCATACAGGATGTCCCAAGAAGTCTTAGTGCAGTTTTAAGCTTAAATTGTTGAAAACTGCCCTAAGACTTTTGGATCACCCCATATTTATTTATTTGAAGAAAATCTGATAATAGCAGAGAATACTAAACAAAACATAGAACAAAATTATTCTTTTACAATAGTTTCAATTTTCAAAGAAATATGTTTCTGTGATTTTACACTTTCCTATGGAGCTTTTAAAATATTATGATGAGCTATAAAAAACATCTCAATTTCTCTTTTTGAATTTTGTAGTTCCATTGCACTTGTCTCGTTGCTGCTGTTCCTTACACCTATATTTTTTGGGGGGAGGCATAGTTAATAAATCATCTATGTCAAAACTGTCTTATTTGCAGCAACACAGAGATTGACAAAGATCTAATCTATCCACAGCTATTTGAGCTATATTTTTCCTTCCAAGTGTCCTCAGTACAAAGCTTATTTTTAGTCTATCTACTAGGTATTGCTATTGAACCAGCACAGCAGTTAAACTTGCTATACAATAATGACAGCCGTACTCTGAACTCTGTTCAAATTGTTCTTAGTCTATGGATTCAGTCAGTGAACTGGAACCATTTGAGAGCTGGAAGTCTTGTTTCTGCTGACAAGCTTTTCAGCTTGATGTCCCAGATACACAGTATTTACCAGTTTACCATTTTATAGATGACTGCCCTAAGGGGGGGAGAATCATTCAACTCTTCAGATATAAATTTGAAAGCCTCTTAAAAAAATAGATTGCACATCTGTTAGGGATATGTACAGTAAGGAAGGTATTGTTTAATTCCTCACAATTTTATCATAAAAAATGTTTTCTACCCCAAAATAATTAACCTATTTTTAAAATTATGTTCCATGGCAAATTTAAAATATCCGAGATAAAGTGCTTCTAAGTTAAAATATTTCTGAGATAACATAATCTGATCCACAGATTCTATCAGTTATATAGATAGATAGATAGATAGATAGATAGATAGATAGATAGATAGATA